>NC_135239.1:62148397-62345897 GCF_051348905.1 Ranitomeya variabilis | reverse complement strand
TGCTCAGCAGGGAAGTACTACAACACACAGGCGCTAGTAGGAAGGCTACTGATTTCCACCTGCAAAGGGAACTCTGGATGTGCCTTCGAACCGGCCGGATTCAGCCAGCCCTGTTAGCAGTGCTCTGGATTGTGGACGCTGAAGTCTACAGTAAAAGGTAAAGAAACTGCAACCTTGTGTCCTCGTTATTTATTGCGACTTACAACATCATCATCTACCTTACTGGGAAGCCCTGGGGACATACTTCACCTGTGGGAAGGTATACCATCTAGCTGCCATAACATCACCCCAGCGGACCCCTAAGCAGAGTCGGTCATCCTGACCGAATACCACAGGTGGCGTCACGAACACCATACAAACAACAAACTACACCTTTAATTGGGCGCCCCTTAGCAGGGCTTCGGACCGGGTCGGGCCACCGTGACATCCCCAGAACTGAGACCGAGGGACCCGGTACCGACTACCCCACTGCCCTGCGCCTGGGGGCGATCCACATGTAGTCACTAGGGATGGGTGGACCCATGGATGTTTGTGTCTGTTGGGTTTGGCTGAACTATAAAAAAGTTTGATTCGGGTACCAGAACAATACCCAAGCTTGATCCCAAACCCAAACCCATTCAAATGGGGGGCCTGAATATCCGGAGGGCAGTTCCCACGCTGTCATCTGTTTGACAGTGTGGGTGGAAACCTTTGCTGATGTTACCACCAGTCACAGTGCTGCGGTTCTCATGCTGTCACACAGAGGACAGAGAGGCAGTCAGGCATCGGCTGATGAGTACTACTCTCATCAGCGTACGCATGGTCTTCTGAGACCAGAGAAGGAAATGCTGATGAGAGTATTCTTCAGTCGGTGCCTGTGCATAGTAATAAAGATATCAGTGTGATATCAGTGCTGCTTTGCTTGTGTAGCTTACTGTACATGAATTTAGCAAATATATAAACGAAAGAAAAAAATGGCGTGGGGTCCACCTTATTTTTAGTACCCAGCTGAGGCAAAGCAGACAGTTGGAGGCTGGTGTTAGTATTCTGTGAAAGGGGCAATAAACATAGAGCTTTCCAGGCTAATGATATCAGCTCACAGCTGTCTGAGTAGCCTTTACTGATTATTAAAATGGGTACCCCCTAAAAAATGATATGCGGTCTCCCCTATTTTTAATAACCATCAAAGGTTAAGCAGGGAGCTGGGAGCTTATTTTAATAGGCTGGGAAGGGGCCATTGATATTGTCTCATTCCCAGACTAAAATCAGCCCTCAGCCGCCCCATTAGATGCACCAATTCTGGGCTTAGCCTTGACTTTTCCCACTTGCTCTGGTGCATTTGAAAGCAGGGCAAGAGGGGTAATGATTTTGGGGTTGATGTCGGCTGTTTTATGTCTGCGGACATCAAGCCCAGGGGTTAGTAATGGAGAGGCGGCTATAACACCCCCCCATTACTAACCCTAGTGTGATCTGGTTGCCAGGCTGTTGTTGGGGAGTGTTTTGTTCAATTAAACATCTTTTTCTGTTTGTGTCTTTATTACTCTCTACTTACTGGGTTAGTAATGGGGTGTCTGATAGACACCTCTCCATTACTAACTTCTGGGCTTGATATCAGCTGACATTACAAATCTAATATCAACCCCAGAATATTATACCATAGCCAAATCACCAGGGCAAGAGGAAAGAGCCAAAGTGCCACAATTGGAGCATTTAATGGATGCACCTTTTCTGGGGCGGCAGCGGTTTGCTATTTTTAGGCTGGGGAGGGTCAAATATCCATAGGCCTTGCAGGCTGAGAATACCAGTACCCAGCTGTCTGCTTTAGCTTGGCTGGTTATCAGAAATAGGGGGACCCCATGTCATTTTTCTAAATTATGTATTTAAATAATAGCAGTTCACAGGCAGACACTGAGCACACATTGCTCATAGTGCAGAGCTGGACCCGTCGTGGGACAAATTGATTAAAAGCATCTCTGAGGAAAGGTGGGGAATACTGTTCTTTGTTTCTTTGACCTCTTTTGCAGATGACGAGGGCATTGGGGGAATGGGCGAGGTCGTAAGCATGGTTTAATTAAGATTATTAAAGGAGTTTGTGGTGGTGTGTGTGTTTTCTTGCACTGTGACTATGGGGATAGTAATGGGGGCATCTTATTGATGCCTCTCCATAACTAACTTTGGAGCTTGATGTCACCTGACAACATAAAGGTGACATCAACTCCCCCAACTATCACCCCACTTGCCACCGCTACAAGGCAAGTGGGAAGAACGAGGCTAAGTGCCAGAATTGGCGCAACTTAGAGATGCGCTTTTTCTGGAGCAGCTGACAGCTGATGATTTAGCTGGGGGTGCACTATCTTTGGCCCCTTCCTAGGCTATTATTATCAGACTGCAACTGTCTGCATAGCCTTTGCTGGTTATTAATTATAGGGGGACCCCACGTCATTTTTTTGGGGGGTCCCCATTTTAATAGCCAGTAATGGCTAATTATACAGCTGTGAGCTGATATTAATAGCCTGGGAAGCTCCATGGGTATTACCCCCTTCCCAGGCTATAAACATCTGCCTCCAGCTGTCGGTTTTCCCTCTGCTGGTTACAAAAATTGTGTGGGAGCAAACTCCATTTTTTTCCGAAAATTAATCTTTTATTAATTAAATACATGTACAGTAATTTACACACACTGCACTAATTGTATTTGTCACTGACATCTACATATCTATGTATTCTATTTGTATTTACTGTATGTAATCCATGTCTTCTATCCTGTCAGATCCTGCTGTGATTTTACACTAGGCGGCAGATGAATTGCCGACTTTTCATCTATCTATTGATCGATCTATTGATCTATCTATCTAATATAAATACATATACAGTATATACGTGTGTGTCACTGACATCTATATATCTATGTATTTTATGTGTATCTCTCTATCTGGCTTCTAGAGGAAGTAGTTGTTCAGTGTCTGGAGAGGAACACCCCAGAGAAGTGTTTGTGCCTCTGTGTGCCTGTGGGCTGATCCCCGCTTGGAGAAGTACTGTGTTTTGTTTTGCTGTTTTGCCCAGAGGGCTGTGTTTACTTTTTCAGCTTGGTTCATGCTTCACCTAATAAACCAAGGATGTTCTTAAAGAGACAGTGTTCCGTTTCTACCTCTGTGTCCAGCCAAGTGAGCCTATCTACCACTATATATATATATATATATATATATATATATATATATATATATATATGTTCTAAATGCCCCTTTTTCAAAACAAAGGCAGTTCAAATAATAAGAATAACTTACATAGGCACTGATTTTGCAACCTGACCTGTGGGAAATATCCATCGTCACCTTTCCATTTGCATTGGTGTCCCCTGTATACGCTAATTTCTTCCCACATTCTTATAGTTCTTTTGTTTTCTATGAAGTTGCCCATCATGTGTGTTTTAGAAACAGGGAGATAAGATTGCGATTCCCTTTGGGAGCAAGGTCTGATGTGCAGCATTACAATCTCTGTACAGTGCTTTATATTATGTTGGCACTATAATAGCAGGAGGAACTTAGTAAATCTATCATGCCCTAATTTGCTTTAGGTTGGTTGTAGGATAAAATCTAGGTGTCTGGTTTTTTTTTTTATAAAGAGAAACTAGGAAAGGTTACCTACTTTCACTGCACAATTATAACTTTCCTGTCTCGGCTAATGTCTCTCTATAGCAGACTAATTTGGATAAAAAAAGGAGTGCTGCAATTCCCAGACTGTCATTATTATCCCCCAGCTAATTAGTTTAACAGAGTAATGTAGTGGCTGTGTCTGCTTACCATACAAGTTCAAGTTCAGACGCAATTTAACCCAGACATTGGCATATACTGTGGAAAGATACCTGTTAGATGAATCTGGTTATTACGATTGTTACAGTCATGTTTACTTCTATGCTTTTTCCTACAAATGCAGATCTCCAGGTTGTGTCATTGCCAGTTTGCATAGCATTTTATGTGAAAGTCAGAAGTGGAAGAAAAGAAAGCTTGATTTTTAAACCAAGTGAAATTTTGGGTTAACTTTGATTCAACTCTGGCCTTTTGAAATCTTTGCAAAATTTTGATATGGCTAATCTAAACCAGTGGTGTGAGTCACTCACAAAATATATGATGTCATGTAAAGAGCTAGTTATCAGATGCTTTCAACTGACCTGTTACAGCACTGCACAAACTCCGAGCTCCACAAATAATCTACTCACGTAGATGGGTATATCAACCATAAACCATCTCTAGAAAGAGGGAACCCAAGAACTGGTTTGATATAAAGGGGTTGCCCTGGTCCAAGACAATGATGACCTATTTTGTTTTGGATAGGTCATCAATATCAAAATCTTTGAGGAACTGACACCCAACATCCCAAAGATCACTTGTTACCACATCCAGTAATGAATGAAATTACACAATGTACCGAGCAGTAACATCAAACTTCTCTACAGTCTGTAATTGACACTTACAGGTACTGCAATATATGTCCATGGTATATATAGAGCTTTGGTCTTCTAACTCTATACATGGTGGACTTCTGGACACTAGTAGCAACAGATTGTAGGATGCTGGATGTTGGCCCCACAATATTGATGACCTATGCTTGGGCTAGGTCATCAATATATTTGACCTAGACAATCCCTTTAAAGCCCTGTTTGAGTGCAGCAAGACAGCATTGATTGCAACTGAGCTGTTGTTCCCTCATTGCATGTGTCACGGTTATAGCACTGTCTGGAAAAAAAAAGTCATTTTTGTGCGTTTTATTCACTTCTCAACATTGAAACGGTAACACCCAGAAAGAAAAGTTGTGGAGTTATGAAAATCACAAGATGAATAGACATGTTAATCATACGTAAATGATGAAAATTGTTACCAAAATTTTCAAAATATCTCTATTTATTAAGTGTTGAGAATAAATGTCATGCACAGACATACATGCACTTACATGAGATGTTCTGGCATGCTGAATGTACCTACCCACCTAGATCATCAAAATCCGCTGCTGGCAGATCCCCTTGCAATTGCCAACTAATAATGTGCTCAATGGGAGAAGAGTCCTGAGTTATTGCCGGCTTTGGTAGCGCGTTTTGGCCATGTAGGCTGCTCTGTAAATTGTTTATAAAGCGCTGTGGAATTAATGGCGCTATATAAGTGAGCAAAATAAAAAAAAAATCAGACAATGTCTACACAAACCATTAGAAGGCTACTGCAAGACATTGGGCTACAAGACATACGTCCAGCTACAGCTGTTCCATTGATTTTATATGCAAATTGCCTCTTCTGAGAAAAAGAGGACTTAAACTCTATAGCGCCACCTGTTGGAAGTAGTGATCTTACAAGTCACAATCAACCCTTTAACGAGTTGTGCAATATGACTTTGGATAAAAGCCATTGATTTTATGACACTGCTCTCTAAGATCATCATGGGATAGAACAAGAAGACAATGGAGGACGGAAAGTAGAACTATGCACTTCAGCGATATGTCACACTTTTGTCTTGTATGCAATAATAGTCAGAGATTTGTCTGGAGACCACACGGACAATGATGTGAAAAAGTCTTCTTGAGAACATGCCACACTGGCCCCAGTCCTGGGATTAAGTTGTGGGGTGGAATAATATACAGTAACCATAACTCTCTAGTCTTCATTCCAGGTACACTAACAGCTCGGAGTTACATTGATTTGATCTTGGCACCAGTGGTGCGGAAAATTCTCCAAAGTGTCCAAGGAGCTTTTTTTCAGCCTGGTAACAGTAGGCTACATGTTGTTCATGCTACTGTGAGAAGTTTACATGGCCTACACATCGCCTGCAGCATCTCCGGACTTGTCTTCCATTGAGCACATCTGGAAAGTCATTGGTCAACAATTGCAAAGGGAGCTGACAACAGTGAATCTTGATAATTTTCCCAGGTGCATTCAGTGTGGCAGAACATTTCTCAGAGAGCCATTAACTACCTTGTTGATACCGTGCCAAAGCATGTAAGTAGATGTATTGCTGTGCATTTGCACTCATAGTCAGTACTGAATAGATCAAGATGTTTTGTTTACATTTTTTACAGGTGTCGTCTTTCTACGAGGTTCATATGTGGGATGATGTTTTTTCATATACTCAAGAAAGAGGAGTGCATTCCATAGCTCTGCCCACCCCATGAGGTCATCCATGGGAGAGACCCTTAGTTTTGGGCAAAGGTATAAAACTCAGGGGCCCAGACAAGGGTGGGGTCTTTTGCCAGGGGATTCAGCTACAACAGGCTGTGCAATCTGACCTGAAGATTTTGGGAAGGTCCCTCCCCCTCCACCACATAGCGTACCATTGAATGATATGAAAGAACTGTAAGTGGATTTTCACCTTTAATCCCTGTTATTCTTGTAATTGTCTGCACATACGATACTTTCATAATATCTTTTTACCCTTTTTTGAACACTGCCTACCTTTTGGAGTAAAATATATAAAATTACTAGCTTAGTTTCTCCTTGCTCTATAACGTACTGTCACATCCTCTGAACTAAAATTATGCTACTAATTGGGTTGGCTCCTGACCCATTATTGATTAAGAGATAGGAGCTGGTGGCAGCGGAATTGTCCTGCACTTTTGGGGAAACTGGCAGCGATGTTTGGCGTTGATATTTATTGTTCTTGCCTGAGTGGGAGTAGTTATATCTCCGCAGTGTGCCCATTAGCCAGTACATAGTAAAGGTACCGTCACACTAAGCGACGCTGCAGCGATAGCGACAGCAATGCCGATCGCTGCAGCGTCGCTGTGTGGTCGCTGGAGAGCTGTCACACAGACCGCTCTCCAGCGACCAGCGATGCCGAGGTCCCCGGGTAACCAGGGTAAACATCGGGTTGCTAAGCGCAGGGCCGCGCTTAGTAACCCGATGTTTACCCTGGTTACCAGCGTAAAAGTTAAAAAAACAAACAGTACATGCTCACCTGCGCGTCCCCCAGCCTCTGCATCCTGACGCTGACTGAGCTCCGGCCCTAACAGCACAGCGGTGACGTCACCGCTGTGCTTTCACTTTCAGTTTAGGGCCGGCGCTTTAGTGTCAGGAAGCAGAGGCTGGGGGACGCGCAGGTGAGTATGTACTGTTTGTTTTTTTAACTTTTACGCTGGTAACCAGGGTAAACATCGGGTTACTAAGCGCGGCCCTGCGCTTAGTAACCCGATGTTTACCCTGGTTACCAGTGTAAAATATCGCTGGTATCCTTGCTTTTGCTGTCAAACACGGCGATACACGGCGACCTAGCGACCAAATAATGTGCAGACCTTCTAGCAGCGACCAGCAATTTCACAGCGGGATCCAGATCGCTGCTGCGTGTCAAATACAGCGATATCGCCATCCAGGTCGCTGCAACGTCACGGATTGCTGGCGATATCGCCTAGTGTGACGGTACCTTAAGGCAGTCTTTCTGGTGACTAATTATCCTAGGTGCAGTACCCTGTCTGACCTGAGGGTAAAGGGGCGCCAGAGAGCTGCAAGTTCCAAATTGGAACTGGAAAGTGGGATATAGATAAATCCCCTTCAGAAAAGAATTGGGGCCAGCCAAACAACCCCGGTTCATGACACATTGGTGTGAGCTGTGGGGATGATAAAGTTATCCCTCTGTGATTTGTGACAAATATCTAAAGCCTTAGATCTGTTGTCTTAATCTACTGCCTACCCATTGACAGATGCTCTACAATCTGACAATAATAGGGATAAGTGGACCCGTGGAATTTGATTCTGTACCAGAACCCCATAGAAGGTAAATGGGGACCTGAACTTTGGTGCAGAAAAATGGTCATAGTAAGGGCAATAGGGCTTATAACAGTAGTAAAATGGGGGTAAGAGCAGGACAATTGCCCTGCAAACAAATGAAGATAGGAAAATGACAAAAAATAACAGAAAAAAACATAAAAAATAATTTTGAATCAGGATGCGGAGGTCAAGTGGAGGAGTGGAGCAGTGCCTCGTGTGTAGTTTACTGTACTTGTTAATAAATAAATAAATGAAAAAAAAGACACGGGGGCTATTTTTAATAAATAGCCAATGGAAAGCAGGCAGCTTAGAGCTGATCTTATTATGCAGGGAAGGTGCCATATCCATGAACTTTCCAAGCCTATTAATATCAGCGCCCAGCTGTTTGTTTTACCTTGGCTGGTTATTAAAAATTGTGGACTCATAAAAAATGATATAGGGTCTCCCCTATTTTTAATAACCAGCATAGGTCACTTCCAGTCATGTTTCATGAGTGATGAGGCTGCATAGATTCTCGAGGCGACATAGGTCGCTCGCGATCATGTCTCATGGGCAATGACATCAGTAATGTCATTGCCCTTAAGACTTGACCTCCCAGCTTGTGAGACATGACCAGGAGTAACCTATGTAGTGTCATTCTCAGAACGACACTCTATAGGCTGCAGGAGAGTATTGCTGGATGTTGTGGGAATCACAATGGATTACTTAGGAGCTGCTGGGATTATTTTTTAATAATACATGGGTAAACCAGAGAATTTGTGAAAACTTTTTTCCTGTGTGTGTCTTTTTATTTTTAAATATGGGGTTAGTAATGGAGGTGTCTGATGCCTCACCATTGCTAATCCCTCGGCTTCATGTTAACTGACATTACACAATTGACATCAACCCTCAAAACTATTGCCCCAATTGCCACCACACCAGGGAAATTGGAAAGACCCAAGGCTAAGTGACAGATTGGATGGAGGCACTAATTCTGGGGCGACAGAGGTCTGGTCTTAGCTGTTTGCTATGCTTTAGCTGGTTAACAAAAATAGGGGCAACCCCACATTATTTTTTTTCCAGTTCCCTATTTTTGTAACCAGCAAAGGAAAAGCAGACAGCTGTGTGCTGATATTAATAGGCTGGGAAGGTCCATGGATATTTTCCTATTCCCAGCATAATAAGACCAGCTCACAGCTGTCTGCTTTCCCTTGGCTGGTTATTAAAAATTGGGGGACTCCAAGTTGTTTTTTTATTTTTTTATTTATTTGTTTTACACTGTTCCTATGCTAGTCAGAGCGCAATGGTGGCACAACCCAAGACCTAGCATTTATATAGGCAGAGTCATGTGTTTTACCGGTCAATCAAAGTCATGAAAATACTTGGCTTGGCTGTGATGGCTCCGGAAGTGCCTAAAAGCTTGTTGATTGGCTGCTCTGCAGCCTTTCAATAAACTTTATATGGCACCGAATCCAAACAGTAAAACAGATTTCAGGGAAAAAGTTCATGTTCAGACTTCGGTACCGGTGTCTGATACAAACCCGAACTTTATAGTTCGCATTCGCTCTTCTCTAGCAATAATTCCAGACCAATCATTACTTGTAGAAATTAGCAGATCTTTTGAAATTCACATTCGCCAATATGTCCAAATTTTCCAGAAAGATTTTATATGGGCACATAAATTTGCTCAAACATAAATATGGGAGAGATTGTAATTGCTTGGAAAACACTCATGGAGGGAGAGGAGAGAGACAGGGTGAACCCTGCTGTCCATGAGACCTTACAGTTTACAGACAAGAGAGAGAGAGAGAACCCATTGACCATAAGAGCTTACACTCTACAGGAGAGAGAAATGTATCAAATGACTCTGGATATGGAAAATGACTCTGCTATATAAATTGTACTCCACTGGAAACTGCTAATCTGTGATAGGCTAGCCCATTTAGTGAACACCATTGTACAAGGTATGATAATCTGCTATATGTCATGGCTGCAGACATTATGGGCAACGCAAAATTACATTAGTCCGCTCTCATGAATCAAATTTCAAAATGTTCAAATTCGGATGAAATTGCAGATTTCATGAAGTTCAACTTAACCTCAATCCTCTGCAGATTGATCCCTCCTCTTTAGTTACTTGCCACCTACTTGCGCTCTCATTCCAGGCAGAATATTATTTGTGGCCTTTCAATGTCTTCAAGGTCCGCCTTTTGGAGCTTATAGGCCGCCGTCACACTATCAGTATTTGGTCAGTATTTTCCATCAGTATTTGCAAGCCAAAACCAGGAGTGGGTGATAAGTGGTGCATATGTTTCTATTATACTTCTCCTCTAATTGTTGCACTCCTGGTTTTGGCTTACAAATACTGATGTAAAATAGTATGACGACAGCCATATAATGTAGAATGATGATAACTACTGCATGATATAGCTGAGAGTATATATATATATATATATATATATATATATATATATATATATATATATATATATATATATATATTTTTTTTTTTTTTAAATTACAGTATAACATTTATCTCAGCAATAACTAACATATTGGTATAAATGAAGATATAAAAGTAGCTATATTTTCCCTATAGGTTTTTTTCTGAATTGCTATTGTTTTCTCATGTTCTGCTGTAAAGCTATTTGCTCCACTGGCTTTGTATGCTGCGCTCCTAATAGATTAAAAGTTTATGTGAAATAATAAGAGTTTACTACTTGCTCGTTGGTCGGATCCTCAGTTATAAGGACAATTGCTATTGTAAGCGAGAAAAGCAAGGCCACTCTGCATTGAGAGGTAATGGATTCCTGTCAAATCACTGTAATCTATTACTCACCGAGATTTTAACAGAACCTCTTACCAGAGAATTGTACGAGATATAATCAGTACCTATATTGTGCAATACACATTGTGTAAAAAATAACAGCATTCCACTATTAAAACAAATAGCTACTTATTAACCTTGAATGAGAAAATTCCTCTTATGTGATGGGTTTCCATGACCCTGTACACTCACAAAAAAAGATAAAATTAATAACCTGTTATTTAAATTCTGATAGATTCACATAAAATTAGTGATGGGCGAACCTGAACAGTAAAGTTCGGGGTCCGTACTGAACACCTACTCTTCGGGCTTGGACCCCAAACACAGACTTCTCCAGGAAGTCCATGTTACTATTCGGGTGTGGCACCCTGAACATGGGGTGTTTTCCACGCTATTATCTGCATGACAGCGCAAAAGACACCAGTAGCTCTGATCGGCGGTAAAATCATTACCACCAGTCAGAGAGCTGCGGACAGAGGGCTGCAGTGATCCAGAGTTACGCATAGAGTGGGAAAGACTAAGTGAAACATGAAGGGATGAGGGGAAGGAAGCCCAGACACTAGGAAAAGCGTGAGTGGAGACTCCTGAGCAGATCCAACAACACCCTACCTACCCTAATGTTTCTAAATTGGTTCCTCACCAATCGCCGAGCAGGAAATCTAAGCCTAGTATCTCCCTAGAGCTAAACCCTGGATAGGGAGGGGGTGGGATGAGCACTGGTCAGTCCCACTGTAAACTAAAGAGGAAAAGGCAGACAGGTAAGGGGGAATGAACTTAGCTTGAGCAGACTCAGATAGGTAACACCAAACATCCTCAAACAGCTCCAGAGATGAAGTTAGCCAACTTCTATAGCTCAAAGCCTTCACAAGGGCAAAATGTGAAAAAGGCGACTCTCTGCAGCAGACTGGGGATTTATAAACACCCAGGTTCAGGTGTGTCAACTAGAGCCGTAGGAATGTTACCGCTGGGTCCAAGCATCAGAAGGATTAAGAATGTGTCTGTAGTGCCAAACGCAGAGACCTTCTGCAGCCAGATGCAGAATGAGTCTGTTGCATCTGACACACCTGTGAAAGTACCTCCCGTTCTATGAGTGGCCTCCAGCCACTGAGGACTAGGATAAGAGGTGTAGAATGAATGAACCAGCCTAGGGGCATTCACCACTGATGCTGAAACCCACATCCTTTTCTCCGGACCATAACCCTTCCAGTGCACCAAGTACTGAAGGGAACGATGTTGGAGACGAGAATTGTTGTGAATTAGACTTTTTTGGCTCCCTCTAGTGGTTACTAGTGATATGACTCTGGGATTTCCTTCCCTCTGTTTGCACCCAGCTGGGTCGTTACTTCAGGGGTGTTGCTATATAAACCTCCTGGAACCTTAGTCCAGTGCCTGGCATCGGTGTTATCAGACACATTCTGTTTGCTCCTGTTTGCTGGTCCTGGTTCGTGCTAAATTAAGCTAAGTCTTGCTTCTTTGTTTTTTGGGTTATTTGTTTGCTATCATTTTTGTCCAGCTTGTACTAAATGTGATTCCTGACCTTGCTGGAAGCTCTAGGGGGCTGGTGTTCTCCCCCCGGGCCGTTAGACGGTTCGGGGGTTCTTGAATTTCCAGTGTGGATATTTTTGATAGGATTTTTTGCTGACCATATAAGTTATCTTTCTATATTCTGCTATTAGCTAGTGGGCCTCTCTTTGCTAAATTCCTAGCTCATTCTTATGTTTGTCTTTTCCTCTTACCTCACCGTTATTATTTGTGGGGGGCTTCTATCCAACTTTTTGGGGTATTTCCTCTGGAGGCAAGAAAGGTCTTTCTTTTCCCTTCTAGGGGTAGTTAGCTCTCCGGCTGGCGCGAGACGTCTAGGATCAACGTAGGAACGTTCCCCGGCTGCTGGTATTTGTGGTGCTAGGATTAGTTATATGGTCAGCCCAGTTACCACTGCCCTATGAGCTGGTTTTCTGTATTTACTGACTTAGCATTATTCCTGAGACCCTCTGCCATTGGGGTCATAACAGTATACCAGGCCAATATTGAATGTTTAAAGCATTTCAGAAGTGGGATAATAAGAAAGGAAATTCTGAGTTTTTTTTTTTCCCTTCCTTCTCTTCCTCCCCTTTACCTTTGAGTGGCGTGTGCTTGCTGCAGACATGAATGTGCAGACCTTGATTACAAGTGTTGACCAGCTGGCAGCTCGTGTGCAGGGTATACAAGATTTTGTTACCAGTAGTCCTATGTCTGAACCTAAAATACCTATTCCGGAATTGTTTTCTGGAGATCGATTTAGGTTTAGGAATTTCAAGAATAATTGTAAATTGTTTCTTTCTCTGAGACCCCGTTCATCTGGAGATTCTGCTCAGCAAGTTAAAATTGTTATTTCTTTTTTATGGGGCGACCCTCAGGATTGGGCTTTCTCGCTAGCGCCAGGAGATCCGGCATTGGCGAATATTGATGCGTTTTTTCTGGCGCTCGGATTGCTTTACGAGGAACCCAATCTTGAAATTCAGGCAGAAAAAGCCTTGCTGGCTATTTCTCAGGGTCAGGATGAAGCTGAAGTGTATTGCCAAAAATTTCGGAAATGGTCCGTGCTTACTCAGTGGAATGAGTGTGCTCTGGCCGCAAATTTCAGAAATGGCCTTTCTGAAGCCATTAAGAATGTGATGGTGGGTTTCCCCATTCCTACAAGTCTGAATGATTCTATGGCGCTTGCTATTCAAATTGACCGGCGTTTGCGGGAGCGCAAAACCGCTAATCCTCTGGTGGTGTTGTCTGAACAAACACCTGTTTTAATGCAATGTGATAGAATTCAGACTAGAAATGAACGAAAAAACCATAGACGTCAGAATGGGTTGTGTTTTTACTGTGGTGATTCTACACATGTTATATCAGCATGCTTTAAACGCCTAACAAGGGTTGTTAGTCCTGTCGCCATTGGTAATTTGCAACCTAAATTTATTTTGTCTGTGACTTTAATTTGCTCTTTGTCTTCTTACCCTGTTATGGCGTTTGTGGATTCAGGTGCCGCCCTGAGTCTTATGGATCTGTCATTTGCCAAGCGCTGTGGTTTTGTTCTTGAACCGTTAGTAAATCCTATTCCTCTTAGAGGTATTGATGCTACGCCATTGGCGGAAAATAAACCACAGTTTTGGACGCAGGTGACCATGTGCATGACTCCTGAACATTGGGAGGTGATTCGTTTTCTTGTTCTGCATAAAATGCATGATTTGGTCGTTTTGGGTCTGCCATGGTCACAGACCCACAATCCAGTCCTGGATTGGAAGGCAATGTCTGTGTCAAGTTGGGGCTGTCAGGGAATTCATGCTGATTCCCCGCCGGTGTCTATTGCTTCCTCTACTCCTTCGGAAGTTCCTGAGTATTTGTCTGATTATCAGGATGTATTCAGTGAGTCCAGATCCAGTGCTCTGCCTCCTCATAGGGACTGTGACTGCGCCATAGATTTGATTCCAGGTAGTAAATTTCCTAAGGGAAGATTATTTAATCTGTCAGTACCTGAGCATGCCGCAATGCGTTCAAATATCAAGGAGTCTCTGGAGAAGGGGCATATCCGTCCATCCTCTTCCCCTCTTGGTGCGGGATTCTTTTTTGTGGCTAAGAAGGACGGATCTTTGAGACCTTGTATTGACTATCGGCTACTGAATAAAATCACTGTAAAATTTCAGTATCCTTTGCCTCTCTTGTCGGACTTGTTTGCCCGGATTAAGGGTGCCAAGTGGTTCACCAAGATAGATCTTCGTGGTGCATACAACCTTGTGCGCATTAAGCAAGGTGATGAATGGAAGACTGCATTTAATATGCCCGAAGGTCATTTTGAGTACTTGGTGATGCCTTTTGGGCTTTCTAATGCTCCCTCAGTATTTCAGTCCTTTATGCATGATATTTTCCGGAAGTATCTGGATAAATTTATGATTGTTTATCTGGACGATATTCTGGTTTTCTCTGAAGATTGGGACTCACATGTGGAGCAGGTCAGGATGGTGTTTCAGGTTTTGCGTGAGAATGCCTTGTTTGTTAAAGGCTCAAAGTGTCTCTTTGGAGTACAGAAAGTTCCCTTTTTGGGGTTTATTTTTTCCCCTTCTGCTGTGGAGATGGACCCAGTCAAGGTCCGAGCTATTCATGAGTGGACTCAACCCACGTCAGTTAAGAGTCTTCAGAAGTTCTTGGGTTTTGCTAACTTCTACCGTCGTTTTATTGCTAATTTTTCTAGCGTTGTTAAACCTTTGACGGATATGACCAAGAAAGGTTCTGATGTTGCTAACTGGGCTCCTGCAGCCGTGGAGGCGTTCCAGGAGTTGAAGCGCCGGTTTACTTCGGCGCCTGTTTTGTGCCAGCCTGATGTCTCACTTCCCTTTCAGGTTGAGGTGGATGCTTCTGAGATTGGGGCAGGGGCCGTTTTGTCACAGAGAGGCCCTGGTTGCTCGGTAATGAGACCATGTGCTTTCTTCTCTAGGAAGTTTTCGCCTGCTGAGCGGAATTATGATGTGGGCAATCGGGAATTACTGGCCATGAAGTGGGCATTTGAGGAGTGGCGTCATTGGCTCGAGGGTGCTAAGCATCGTGTGGTGGTCTTGACTGATCACAAAAATTTGATGTATCTCGAGTCTGCTAAACGCTTGAATCCTAGACAGGCCCGCTGGTCATTGTTTTTCTCCCGTTTTGACTTTGTGGTCTCGTATTTACCAGGTTCAAAGAATGTGAAAGCTGATGCTCTTTCAAGGAGCTTTGTGCCTGACTCTCCTGCAGTCACAGAACCTGTTGGTATTCTTAAAGAAGGAGTTATTTTGTCAGCCATTTCTCCTGATTTGCGACGTGTGTTGCAGAGATTTCAAGCTGGTAGACCTGACTCTTGTCCACCTGACAGACTGTTTGTTCCTGATAAGTGGACCAGCAGAGTCATTTCCGAGGTTCATTCCTCGGTGTTGGCAGGTCATCCGGGAATTTTTGGCACCAGAGATCTGGTGGCTAGGTCATTTTGGTGGCCTTCCTTGTCACGGGATGTACGGTCATTTGTGCAGTCCTGTGGGACTTGTGCTCGAGCTAAGCCTTGCTGTTCCCGTGCCAGCGGGTTGCTCTTGCCCTTGCCTGTCCCGAAGAGGCCTTGGACACATATTTCCATGGATTTAATTTCTGATCTCCCGGTGTCTCGGGGTATGTCTGTCATCTGGGTGGTATGTGATCGCTTTTCAAAAATGGTCCATTTGGTGCCTTTGCCTAAGCTGCCTTCCTCTTGCGATCTGGTTCCTGTGTTCCTTCAGAATGTGGTTCGTTTACACGGCATTCCTGAGAATATTGTGTCTGACAGAGGATCCCAGTTTGTTTCCAGGTTCTGGCGATCCTTTTGTGCTAGGATGGGCATTGATTTATCGTTCTCGTCTGCCTTTCATCCTCAGACTAATGGACAAACTGAGCGAACTAATCAGACTCTGGAAGCTTACTTGAGGTGTTTTGTTTCGGCAGATCAGGATGATTGGGTGACCTTCTTGCCGTTGGCTGAGTTTGCCCTAAATAATCGGGCTAGTTCCGCTACTTTGGTTTCGCCATTTTTCTGCAACTCTGGTTTCCATCCTCGTTTTTCCTCGGGACATGTGGAGCCTTCTGACTGTCCTGGAGTAGATTCTGTGGTGGATAGGTTGCAGCAGATCTGGAATCATGTGGTGGACAACTTGAAGTTGTCACAGGAGAAGGCTCAGCGTTTTGCCAACCGCCGCCGCGGTGTGGGTCCCCGACTTCGTGTTGGGGATTTGGTGTGGCTGTCTTCTCGATTTGTTCCTATGAAGGTCTCCTCTCCTAAATTTAAGCCTCGCTTCATCGGTCCTTACAAGATATTGGAAATCCTTAATCCGGTGTCCTTTCGCTTGGATCTTCCGGTTTTGTTTGCCATTCACAACGTGTTCCATAGGTCTTTGTTACGACGCTACGTTGTGCCTGTGGTTCCTTCTGCTGAGCCTCCTGCTCCGGTGTTGGTTGAGGGCGAGTTGGAGTACGTGGTGGAGAAGATCTTGGATTCTCGTCTCTCCAGGTGGAGGCTTCAGTATTTGGTCAAGTGGAAGGGTTATGGTCAGGAGGATAATTCCTGGGTGGTTGCCTCTGATGTGCATGCGGCCGATTTGGTTCGTGCCTTTCACGCTGCTCATCCTGATCGCCCTGGTGGTCTTGGTGAGGGTTCGGTGACCCCTCCTTAAGGGGGGGGTACTGTTGTGAATTAGACTTTTTTGGCTCCCTCTAGTGCTTACTATTGATATGACTCTGGGATTTCCTTCCCTCTGTTTGCACCCAGCTGGGTCGTTACTTCAAGGGTGTTGCTATATAAACCTCCTGGAACCTTAGTCCAGTGCCTGGCATCGGTGTTATCAGACACATTCTGTTTGCTCCTGTTTGCTGGTCCTGGTTCGTGCTAAATTAAGCTAAGTCTTGTTTCTTTGTTTTTTGGGTTATTTGTTTGCTATCATTTTTGTCCAGCTTGTACTAAATGTGATTCCTGACCTTGCTGGAAGCTCTAGGGGGCTGGTGTTCTCCCCCCGGGCCGTTAGACGGTTCGGGGGTTCTTGAATTTCCAGTGTGGATATTTTTGATAGGATTTTTTGCTGACCATATAAGTTATCTTTCTATATTCTGCTATTAGCTAGTGGGCCTCTCTTTGCTAAATTCCTAGCTCATTCTTATGTTTGTCTTTTCCTCTTACCTCACCGTTATTATTTGTGGGGGGCTTCTATCCAACTTTTTGGGGTATTTCCTCTGGAGGCAAGAAAGGTCTTTCTTTTCCCTTCTAGGGGTAGTTAGCTCTCCGGCTGGCGCGAGACGTCTAGGATCAACGTAGGAACGTTCCCCGGCTGCTGATATTTGTGGTGCTAGGATTAGTTATATGGTCAGCCCAGTTACCACTGCCCTATGAGCTGGTTTTCTGTATTTACTGACTTAGCATTATTCCTGAGACCCTCTGCCATTGGGGTCATAACAGAGAATCTACAATCCTTGAAATCTGAAACTCTAGATTATCATCAACCATTATTGGGGGTGGTGGTAGAGGTGGGGATTCAAGAGGTTCCACATATTTCTTGAGCAGTAACCTGTGCAAGACATTGTAGATCCTAAGGGCCGGAGGTAGCTCAAGACGAAACACTGCTGGGTTAATAATGGCCGTTATTTTATAGGGACCAATAAATCTAGGTCCCAACTATATACTCACACAAACATCAGAGGTATACACAGGGAAGTGGAGAATTAGGAAAAAACAAAGCAAGAGAAGGGGATTAGCACACATCCAAAACCTAGCAACAATCTCAGATAAATTTGCCAAATGTCTTCTCAAGCAACAACCACAAACCACCATCTCCAACCATGCAGCATAAGCCATATCTGGCAATGAGTGCTTGTCAGGGCCCAGATTATATAGGAGATGGGAGTGGCTAACAGTGAACAACCTTGCAGGAAAGCTTCTAAGAGCTCTCAACTGAGCAGATTAATCCATGCACTGCTAAAAGAAACCTGCACCATTTAATATGAAAGTGGAATTCTTTTAATCAGTGCAGGAGTAGGAGAAACCAGATGCAGCGGTCTTCTGGCTCCTCTCTGTTGCAGAAAAACAGTGATAAAATGTCTATTAGTACTAGTTTAGGATAACCTTGGAAACTACATCCAATGACATAGGCAATGACTGTAATCCACCAGGAAGCAGAAGCAAAACTATAGTGTTTGCACAGGTTGCAGTCACACCTGGGCCCTTGAGGCTAGGGGGTTCCAAAAGATCCATTTGGCCCATATGAGAAGACCATAGTTATCAAGATCAATGATAAATGGGGTCCTATTGGAGATTTTGTATTGGGGCCCACAAGCTTCATATTAATCCAATATCAGAAAGATTGCTCAACTCCAAGGTTGATCATGGCCCCAAATGGTATCATTTCTCAGGGAACAAATCATCCGACTGCAAGAATTATCATGTTTCACTAGCCTAATGGTGGCTATCCTTCAAGGCACACAAATTGCTCTGATCACAGGGAAAGTTATCTTTAAGGCCGGGGTCACACTTGCAACTGCAATGCAAGAAACTCGCACGAGTCTCTCCCATCAATACCCGCCACTGCTGCCGGCACTTGGGACCGGATCGTGCGGCTGCATGTATTTCTATGCAGCTGAATGCTCCATTCCCGAATGCCGGCGACAGTGCCGGGACTTAATGCGAGAGACTTGCGTGAGTTCCTCGCATTGAACTCACAAGTGTGACCCTGGCCTAACAGTTCTGGGTCCTGGCTTTACTGCAGCAAGATGCAGAAAAATCTGACTAAGGCCGGGATCACACATGCGAGAAACACAAGTCTTGCATGTTAATACTCGGCCCTGCCGCCTGCACTACGGAGTGGAGCGTGCGGCTCCATGTATTACTATGCAGCCGCTCGCTCCGCTTCGGAGTGCAGACGGCAGGGCCGGGTATTAACATGCAAGACTCGGATGTGTTTCTTGCATGCGTGATCTTTGAAAACAAAAAACTTGTCTCTACCTTTGGAAAACCTGTCCGGGAGGGTAACCTTGGGTTCCAGCTGGACCGGCCTACCTGCAGAGACCCCATCATTAGTGACCTGGAGCTGCTGTTGCTGCTGCAGAACTTCATGGCAGAGGTCAGTCACCTTCCTCACCAATCGCCAAGTCAGAAACCTAAGCTCTGAATCTCCATAGAGCTAAGCCCTGGATAGAGAGAGGGTTTGAATGAGCACTGGTCAGTCCCCACTGTAAACTAAAGACAAAAAGGTAGACAGACAAGGGGAATTAACTTATCTTGAGCTGACTCAGAGAGGTGACACCAAACGTCCTCAAACAGCTCAGAGAGGAAATTAGCTGACTGCTATAGCTCCAAGCCTTCGTAAGGAAAAAATGTGAGAATCACAGGTGACTCTCTGCAGCAGACTGGGGATTTATAAAAACCCAGATGTGTCAACTAGAGCTGGAGGGAGGTTGCCACTGGGTCCAAGAGTCAGAAGGATTAAGGAGGAGTCTGTAATGCCAAATACAGAGACCTTTGCAATGTGAGTACTACTCCTATCAGCCTAGGCCTTCTGTCGCTAAAACAGCGAGAGCAGTAACCGCTGATGGGAGTATTCATCAGCTGGAGAGTGCGCTGTAAGTTAATTTAAAAAAAAATACGTGGGGTATTCTTACTGCGGATCAGAGGCAGTGTTTGCCGAGCTGTCATGCAGATGACAGCATGGCAAACAATGGATGTTCGGGCCCCCTATTCATCTGAAAAGGGGTCTGGGTTTGGCTTCACGTACTGTTCTGTTACCATGACCAAACTTTTTTTAAATGTTCTGTTGGACCTGAACATCTAGGGGTTTACCCATTAGTACATAAAATATATGAGTCCCGATTATTCAATTGGTCAAAATCAGTTGATATTAATTCTCAGTCTGCAGCCTAAATGCTTTGGCTGGCTATTACACTTTAGAGTAAATTATTTATATTTTGCCTAACTTTTGTTACTGCCTGTGTCCAGTGTCCCTTCACGGATGTCTGCAAGTTGCAACGTCCAGGGCAGTGGGGGGGGGGTGAAGCACCAAGCAGAAGGTCCCATAGTTAGCGCGTGTTATACTATAGGTTGCCTACTAAAAAATGTCATGCATGTCCATTTTGGGTGCACAAGAAGGGTTTCTTTAAAGCAGTATAAGGCTAATTTCTGTTTTTTTTAGTTTTTTTCCTTACCTTTTTCCAAGATCTATAACTTTTTTATTTTTCTATCCACATAGCCGTTTGACGCCTTGATTTTTGCAGGACAAGATATACTTTTGAATGACACCATTCATTTTATTATGTGACACACTAGAAAGCTGGAAATAAATTCCAAGTGCGTTGAAATTGCAAAAAAAAATGCAATTCCACAATGTATTTTTAAAATTTTATTTGCCAGGTTTACTATATGGTTAAACTGACCTGGCAATATGATTCTCCAGGTCAGTATTGTTACACCAATAATAAACATGTATAGTTTTTTTTTTTACTTAAGTGGTGAATTTTTTTTGGTAATTTGAAAGAAAAAAATGCTGCTTGTTACACCACTGTCTGCGACCCATAACGTTTTCATTTTTGGGATATGTAACTGTGTGAGGGCTTATTTTTTGCGCCCTGAGCTGACGGTTTTACTGATACAGTTTTGGGGTATATATACAATGTTTTAATCACCTCTTATTGCATTTTTTTGCAATGTTGTGTAGGCTAAAAAATTTAATTCTGCCGTTTCGATTTTTTTTTTTGTTACACTGTTTACCGATGGGATTCATTTATGGACTTTTATGAATGCAGCAATAACAAATATATCTTTTTAAAAAACATTTTCTTTTCACTTTTTACAGTATTTAATAGTCCTCCTAGTGGACTTGAACTTGCAATCATCTGATCGCTAATACGAAAATCATGGTCTCCTATGAATGCAAGATAAGCATTGGCTTTCACAAAAGATTCGTCATGACAAGCACAGGGGTTATTCGCAGACTCCTGGCTATCATGGCCCATTGGTGCTCTGAGACCACTGCACGTATGAGCCTGCATCAAAATCAGGGACTAGTGATGAGCGAGCGTGCTCGGATATGGTGTTATCCGAGCATGCTCAAGTGCTAAGAGGGGATCTTCAGCGTGGTCTAATACTATGTTTGTACTGCTGCGCCTGCATGTCTTGAGGCTGTTCGACAACTGCAGCACATGCAGGGATTGCCTAACAAACAGGCAATCCCTGCATGTGCTGGGAAGACAACGATTGATAAGTATATTACACTACATTAAATACACAGGTTTAGGGTATAAAATATTTGTGGGAATGTTCCTTCAAACATAAAAGCCTTTAGGCTACTAATTATAAATTAATATCAACTCCTTTTATTAAGTACAGGTTATTAATTTGATCTTTGTGTACAAGGTAATTGAAACCCATCGCAAAGCAGGAATTTTCTCATTCCGGGTTAATAAGTAGCTATTGGTTTTAATGGTACAATGTTGTTATTTTTTACACAATGCTTAATGCAGTGTCCAGTCTACCATCATAAGGCATCTACAATGCCCAGGGCAGCAGTGAGGGTGAAACACCATGTGGAGGGTCCCATAACTGGGGTGGCTTACGCTATAAAATGCATAAAAAGAAAATGTCATTCTCTCAGACTTTGGTTACATTAACACGATTCTTTATGGTGGTTCTCATTAATACAGCACTTTAACAAAAAAAGTCGTTATAATCTAACTCACCACTTCCTTTAATTGTCTAATGCAAAATGTGTCACTACTCTGTTGTTGGGTATCCCATGACCAGATGTTCCTTCCTTGTCCCTAAGTGCGCCCTAGCTCGCCCTGTTCCCCAGATTACTTCTGATGGTGAAGACGCCGGGGTTACATACTTTGCCTTAGTTCCTGAATCTGCCCTTATTCTGAACCCCTCCCCTACCCAGGAAAGAGGGAAGTAGTAATGTATCGTAATACACCCACCTGATTAAAAAGGTAATACAAACAGGGATAAAGAAAAAAACCAATCATACAAATATACTCACACAAACAACAGAGGTATACACAGGGAAGTGGAGGATTCACATCCAAAACCTAGTAACAGTCTCAGATAAATTTGCCAAATGTCTTCTCAAGCAACAACCACAAACCACCATCTCCAACCATGCAGCATAAGCCATATCTGGCAATGAGTGCTTGTCAGGGCCCAGATTATATAGGAGATGGGAGTGGATAACAGTGAAAAACCTTAATGCAGGAAAGCTTCTAAGAGCTCTCAACTGAGCAGATTATACACTACTAAAGGAAACCTGCACCATTTAATATGAAAGTGGAATTCTTTTAATCAGTGCAGGAGTAGAAGAAACCAGATGTAGCGGTCTTATGGCTCCTCTCTGTTGCAGAAAAACAGTGATAAAATGTCTATTAGTACTAGTGTAGGATAACCTTGGAAACTATATCCAATGACATAGGCAATGACTGTAATCCACCAGGAAGCAGAGGCAAAATTACAGTGTTTGCACAGGTTGCAGTCACACCTGGGCCCTAGAGGCTAGGGGGTTCCAGAAGATCCATTTGGCCCATATGAGAAGACCATAGTTATCAAGATCAATGATAATTGGGGGTCCTATTGGAGATTTTGTATTGGGGCCCACAAGCTTCAAGTTAAGCCAATATCAGAAAGATTGCTCAACTCCAATGTTGATCATGGCCACAAATGGTATCAGTTCTCAGGGAATCATCCGGCTGCAAGAATTATCATGTTTCACTAGCTTAATGGCGGCTATCCCTCAAGGCACACAAATTGCTCTGATCACAGGGAAAGTTCTCTTTAAGGCCGGGGTCACACTTGCAACTGCAATGCAAGAAACTTGCGCGAGTCTCTCGCAATCAATACCCGGGACTGCCGCCGGCACTCGAGACCGGAGCGTGCGGCTGCATGTATTTCTATACAGCTGAATGGTCCATTCCCGAGTGCTGGCGACAGTGCCGGGACTTGATCCGAGAGACTCGAGCGAGTGTGACCCCGGCCTAACTGTTCTGGGTCCAGTCTTTACTGCAGCAAGATGCAGAAAAATCTGACTAAGGCCGGGATCACACATGCAAGAAACACAAGTCTCACATGTTAATACTCGGCCCTGCCGCCTGCACTACGGAGCGGAGTGTGCGGCTCCATGTATTGCCATGTGGCCGCACGCTCCGCTCCGGAGTGCAGGTGGCAGGGCCGGGTATTAACATGCGAGACTCGGCCGTGTTTCTCGCATGTGTGGTCCCGGCCTTATGGATCTAAAAATACTGAAACAGCAAACTTTGTGAAATAACAAAATTTCTGTCAGTCTCATAGCTTTTGATTACATCTGTACCTGGCATCTCTATTTCTATATTTGAATTAAAACTACTTATTCTTTCTTTATTCTTAAAGGGACTCTGTCACTTGAATTTGGCGGGACCAGTTTTGGGTCATATGGGCGGGGTTTTCGGGTGTTTGATTCACCCTTTCCTTACCCGCTGGCTGCATGCTGGCTGCAATATTGGATTGAAGTTCATTCTCTGTCCTCCATAGTACACGCCTGTGTAAGGCAAGATTGCCTTGCGCTGGCGTGTACTCTGGAGGACAGAGAATGAACTTCAATCCAATATTGCGGCCAGCATGCAGCCAGCGGGTAAGGAAAGGGTGAATCAAACACCCGAAAACCCCGCCCATATGACCCAAAACTGGTCCCGCCAAATTCAGGTGACAGGTTCCCTTTAATGTGCTAGAAAGCAGCATAGAGACAGCACAATAGTTTTTACAGGAAAAAAAATCTGAAATCAGTGTCAGCCAGGTGTGCTTTCTTGTTAGTAGCATCTATGGAGTTTTTGCATTTCTTGTGCTATCATTTTTCTGACAGGGGAAAAATTGTTTTTTTTAAAAATACAAAGGAAAATACAAACGCTCCAACCTGCAAAGCTGATCTGGCAACAGCAATCAGAAAAAGTTGGAGCCAGATTGATGAAGAGTGCTGTGTGACACTCATTAAGTCCATGCCTCAGGACTGCAAGCTGTTATAAAAGCCAGAGGTGGTGCAACAAAATACTAGTGATGTTTTGGAGTGTTTTTTTTTTTTCATGATTCCATATTTTTTTCCTCAGAATTGAGTGATTCCATAATTTTTTCCCTATGCTTGGTTAAAAAAGTAACCATTACTGACTACCACATTTTTTGTCCTTGATTTCTTTTAGTGTTTCTTAAAGCCATAAAATTGCCATTTGAAATGACTTTAGTTTTGTGCCATGTCTGTCATCTGCTTTTTTTCTACAAAATTAAACAACTGAACGAACAGCCTCCAAGGCCAGGGAATCCATAATTTTTGCCAGGGGTTGTATTGGCACCAGCAATCCAGGCGGTAGCTTTAGCAAACACAGGTCACAATTGTTTCATTTGTCTCCGAGGAAGTGGAGAAAAAGCAAAGGGCTTTATGGAATTTATGACACGCATGACATTTATGACATGCTTGTCACAGCAGGATGATGTTACCTCTGATAGTGACACTATCAGTTTGAGTTCGGGGTCACACTAGCATATAACACGGACAAGTGCTATGGAGAAAACATTGCATAACACTCAGACCAGTGTTAATCTATGGGGCAGATCACATCTGAGATTATTTTCTCATGCCGGATCGCCATGCGAGAACAATCGCGGAATGCTGTGATTGGCACCGAGACTGAGTCTCGGCTCACTCGCACCCATATTAGTCTATGGATGCGAGTGACACAGCGCACATCACTCGAATATCATCCGAGTGCTGTACGATATACGCCGACGCTGGCAATGGAGGAGATGGAGAAATTAGTTTGTGCTCCGATCCTCTCTGTGTGAGAGGCTCGGAGCACAGTAGCATGACACTCGGCTCCCACTTGCAGAAGAGCAGGAGCCGAGAGTCATTAACATATTGCACTGATGCTTTCTCATCGGATGCCATACGCTAGTATGACCCCGGCCTGAGTCAGTGTTCTGTAAAAATGGTCTGCCTCATTACAAATGATTATATATATTCACAAAGAAATGCCCAAAATAATGTTACCCATCACATCGTGGGTTATGCACTACTGTATTCAACATTTTATCACTTATGGTGATCAATTAGTAATAAGAAACAGATCCCCAAGTAGTACTAATGTGTAAAAAAATCACTTTTATTAATAATTTTTTAAAACACAAAATTGCATTAAAACAAGGGTGCTAGGTACTTTAATGAGGGACTCAATGCCATAGGGTATTCCTAACTATTAACTGCATACATGATGGCAAACAAATCCCTGTATGCTAGAGCAGAAATCCCTTTTTCACATGGGATGTATAACTGTACCTCTAATAAACCTCCCTGGAATTCCTAAAAGGAGGGATATGACTGTATTAATCCCACTGTATCTATGTGTGCTCAATGGTGCAATGTCAAGGGCTCAAACCATAATAGTATATAACAAGTTGTTTCAATAACTGATGTGCAGCCACGTGGAATCCTCTCGACGTCCCTCTGCCCCGACGTGCGTTTCGGAGGCGTCATTACTAGTGTTGAGCATTCCGATACTGCAAGTATCGGGTATCGGCCGATACTTGCGGTATTGGAATTCCGATACCGAGTTGCGATATTTTTGTGATATCGGAAATCGGAATCAGAAGTTCCCAGTGTATGGTTCCCAGGGTCTGGAGGAGAGGAGACTCTTCTTCAGGCCCTGGGATCCATATTCATGTAAAAAATAAAGAATTAAAATAAAAAATATGGATATACTCACCCCTCCGGGGGCCCCTGGACCTTACCGATGTAACCGGCAGCCTCCGTTCCTAAGAATGAGGAGTTTAGGACCTGCGATGACGTCGCGGCTTGTGATTGGTCGCGTGAGCGGTGACATGAGCGGTCACATGAGCGGTCACGCGACCAATCACAAGCCGCGACGTCATCGAAGGTCCTAAACTCCTCATTCTTAGGAACGGAGGCTGCCGGTTACATCGGTAAGGTCCAGGGGCCCCCGGAGAGGTGAGTATATCCATATTTTTTATTTTAATTCTTTATTTTTTACATGAATATGGATCCCAGGGCCTGAAGGAGAGTTTCCTCTCCTTCAGACCCTGGGAACCATCCAGGATAGCTTCCGATACTTGTGTCCCATTGACTTGTATTGGTATCGTGTATCGGTATCGGCGATATCCGATATTTTTCGGGTATCGGCTGATACTATCCGATACCGATACTTTCAAGTATCAGAAGGTATCGCTCAACACTAGTCATTACAAATGATTAAGAGCGATAAATAATGGAATATTTATTTTAAAGAAACATGTTAAGTCTATGGATTCACTGTGTTACTAATTAGGCTGTTGGTTACTCCCATAAACTATGCAACACCCACAAGGGCCTTGGGGTACTTGGCATCGAGTCGGCACAGTTCTTAAAGGGGTGGTCACGGCAGCAACTGACCCGGTCCGAGGTCCGGGGTGCATAATGAAAAGGGCTGTATGATGTTGAGGAATAAAGTTTATGGGGGATAAAGGGGAATTGTTTGTGATGCCACCTGTGGTACTTGGCCAGGGATGGCCGACGCTGCTTAAAGGGATCACCGGGGCTGATGGTGTCGCAGCAGAGTTGGTACAGCTCCCCACAGGTAGAGCTTAGCCCCAGGACAGCCCAAAAGAGTGTTAAGTAAAGTTCTTGTGGGGGTAGTGGAGGTGCAGGGCAGGCATCGCAGGAAAGGATTGGAAGAACACAGCAAGATGAAGTATTCACGTTTTATTCACAGTTCAGGTAGTGTGCCCCAGCCGGGGTGCTGTGTACTCCAGGTGAGTGGTCCAGGAAACTCTCCGGCAACTTAGGGCTCCTGCCCAGAACCCCCTTTTATAAGCCTTATCTGGCCGTCTCTCTATGCTGGTTTCCACTCTTCCTGCCCAGCGTCTCACCCACAATGTCCTAAGCCAGCAACCACGAACCTGGTTGGGCAATGTCCTCTCAGTCCCCTGGGTTCTATACAGCTGCCTTTTTAGCCAGTTATGGTTAGTTATGGCTGTGACTCTTACAGACGCCATAGCCTCCAGGTTCCTAGGTGAGTCCTACAGTCCTTCCACTAGATCAGGGGCCGGTTCCCCTTTCTTCAACCTTATCCCTCCACCTGACGCTGGTCAGCCTGGATGCGGATCCCACAGGTGGCTTCTGCACTTCCCATGCCCCTAAGACCCTTGCTATCTTCTGGGAGTTTCCTTCCTTTCCTTCTCCCTTCTCTCTGACAAGAGCTGCAGACCCACACGTCTGCTCAGCTCCACTTCTCCTCACAGACTCCTCAACTCCTTCCTCCTGTCTCCCCTGACAACTCCTCTTTCTCCACCAACACCTTCTACCTAATCCCTCCCTGGCCTGGGGAGGTCTGGTGTTGGGTGCAAGTGTTAGGGTTCTGTGCAGTGTCCCCTCCATATCAGAGAGTTGAGGTCCCACACCTTTGGATGAGATGCAGTACCTCTGTGGTGACTGGACCTTCAGGGGCACCACAACTACACTACTGGGTAACCATCTGTTTCTATGGTGAGGTTACTTTGGCATTATGGCTCTGTTTGCATTAAACAGATTCAGATTGGTTGGAGATTGTCTTAGGAAACTTCTGGGTGGTAGATTTGTTTATACGAGCAGATAATCATTTATATGTAATATATAAGGGTCACACTTGCTAGTGCAATGCGAGAAATTCGCACGAGTCTCTCGCATCAATACCTGGCACTGCCGCCAGCACTCGGGACCAGAGTGTGCAGCTGCATGTATTTCTATGCAGGTGAACGCTCTGGTCCCGAGTGCTGGCGGCAGTGCCGGGTATTGATGCGAGAGACTCACGTGAGTTTCTCGCATTGCACTCGCAAGTGTGACCCCGGCCTAACAAAAGATGTCAGACAAGTGTTTATACTGGACGATCGTGAATTAAATGGTTAAAAAGTAATTGTTCCACTCCTCCTTCTTGCCGGTCTAATATTTGAACGAGCAAACGTCCATGCTCCTTTTACGATACACATTCTTCAAAAGATAAATGAGAATTTTTTGCTCACCTAAATGATTGCATGCACGATGAGCGAATGCTTGAGAACAAATCATTCAATCTCTCTATTCACAGTACCAATTATCGCAAACGATGAGTCATTAGCATTAGAATCTGACAGATTATCGACTGGTGTAAATGGGCTTTTAAATGCATCTTTTCAGGGCAATTGGAATACCTATGATTCACAAATACAATCTTTTTTTTTAAATTTACTGAACATAGTTAACTTCAGTTTCAAAATATATGATCATCTCTAATTATCATCTATCTTCGTAATGGTGCCTTAAGCGACATCTCTCTACCAATACTCCGTTAAGACTCAAAAACATGAGGTACATACTCATTATATCGAACTCTTTCTTATTCTTAGCCAGGAATCTGCCACTAATTCCTAAACTGAGCAGTTCAGCAGTACAAAATGTGAATTGTGTATCATAACCCACAACATGAACACACATCTTTACAAAGACAATAAAAAATAGATATACGAACTTAATACAGGAAGGGGGAGTTATACCCTTATGACGGCAGCTCATGAGTGAAATTTTGGCTGCTGATTTGGGGATGTTTTTCTGTGCTAGACCATGTGCAGATGTTGAGTATTTGGTCAGGTTTTTACCTCAGTATCTATAAGCCAGAACCAGGAGTGGGTGATAAATACAGAAGTGGTGTATATGTTTCTATTATACTTTTCCTCTGACTGTTCCACTCCTGGTTGTGGCTTACAAATACTGAGGTAAAATACTGACCAAATACTCAACATGTGAATGTGGCCTTACCACGATCCTTTCACATGAACATATTTTGGGCCATCTGATGTTGATGTGTGCAACAGCACATAATCCAATGTTATTGGTTAATGCGACTTTGGTTGAGATCTGTGTGGAATAAAGCACACTATGACCATGGTCAGTATTTGGTCAGTATTTTAAATCAGTATTTGTAAGCCAAAACCAGGAGTGGAACAATCTGAGGAAAAGTATAATAGAAACACGTCACTACTTCTGTATTTATCACCCACTCCTGATTTTGGCTCCAAAATACTAATGTAAAATACGGACCAAATACTGAGTGTGTGAACGTGGCCTATGGGCTACACTCGTCCTATATATGGATCAGATTATTGCATGTAAATAGTAGGCAGCTGCTGCACTTGTGCATCATATGGATGAGCACAAAGAGCTGCATATAGAGTCACAACTGCAATTTGTGGATTTGTAATGTCTATAAAGTTCAACACTTGTCAAAGCTAAATCAGATTCTGGGGTCTATAAATTCTCCCATTAGAGTGACTGTATTACTCTGAGGCAGAGCTAGTGTCTGTACGATCATTGTAATGTTCATATAAGTGTTAAATTACACAATGATTGCCATTATATTATGGGTTTTATTATGTAGCATGATATTGTACAGTGAAAGGTTATATGGTCGTAGCAACAAGACACTATTGTCAGATTATTTTCTCATTGTTCTTTCAGCTGCATTTATAGGGTCACCCAAGAAAAACTTGTGTAAGATGATATAAAATATATTTACGAAAAAAAAAAAGTATTTCATTGCTTTATTAAGTTACAGACCTCCTAAAATTAGTTAAAGGGGTTTTCCATTTTCAGACAAATGGACCGCAAATGCTTTTATATTTGTTATATCCTACAAACACCCTTCCCGAGTCCAGCACCGACTCTCTGCTGCTTCTAAGTTCTCAGTACTTTGGCTGCAGCAGTGATATCACGTTGACAGCGCTGCAGCCAAACGCAGAGCTCAGTGGCTCTGTCAATGTAAAGAGAACAAGCTGCTGAGCTCAGTGATTGGCTGCAGCCAGGACTGATTTTACCTTTTCTGCTGCCTAAGGTGAAAACTGAAATATAAATGTGCAGTTAATAAACTGGATTCTGCCGGGAGGGGAGGGATACTAAACTTGCACATATTTTATTTTTAAATCTATGAGGTGAAAATAAAATTAGGAGTTTTGTAAAGAATAATTAAAAACAGCAAAAAACACAATTTTGGCAGTTCAATTTTTTATTCTACATATTTATAGTATGGGTTAAATAACTTTAGATTTTCATAGATCAGTCTTTTAAAGTAAACAGAAATCCTTCTCAAAAGAGATCTTAGTCTTATTTGTTTTCCAAAGTTGTTTTTGAAAGTTGCAGTGTGCAGTAAGTCTATGTTGAGGCACATTTCCATTTGTACGTCCATGTGACAAAACTACCTGCCGGTGCTCTTACTACACAGAAAAAATAAAAGTCATAGTTTTATGCAAATAATCATTAGTTCTCTTGTAGTCTGCGAAAATATTGTGCATGAGTAATAAAACATGTGCATTGTTACAAGGAATACATATAATAGGGCTGGATCCGATGCCCCATCTCTGCTCTATTCTTTAAACAGCTCGGTATCGCTCCTTTCACCACGTAAAAGCAGCCGCGTCTGGTCTGTAATCACATCCCTTTCTCTACTGATAAGCTTTACATTGGGCTGCATTGGATGGAGTGGGTGCTTACAGATAGGCTCTAAGGTTTGATATTTTGCAGTACCCAAAATCATCTTAATTGAAAATTGTACCCTTGTAGAAGACAAAGGTCAGAGTGAGAATGGAAAAAGGATCTCAAGGTAATCGGTAACAAGTTCACATACATCCCTAGTTACTCTGAAATTAATTTCTTTCTAAAAAATGAATAAGAAACCTACCTCAGTGATTTTTAATTACCATTGCCAGCTACTTTCTTAACTATACAGCAGGGTGGCATGTAAAAGTCTGGGCACCCTTGGTCACAATTACTTTTATTGTGAATAGTTATGCAAGCTGAAGATGAAATGACCTCTATAATGCCTAAAAGATGACACATTTCCTTTGTATTTTAGGCAAAACCAATATATATATATATATTTTATCATCTTTTACAGTTTAAAAATTACAAAAGGAAAATGGGCAGATGCAAAAGTTTGACAGCCTGCATGGTTAGTACTTGTAGCACCCCCTTTTTAAAGTATCACAGGTTGTAAAAGTTTTTTTGTAGACAGCCGAGTATTTCAGTTCTTGTTTGAGGGATTTTCATCCATTCTTCCTTGGAAAATTCTTCCAGTTCTGTGAGATTCCTGGGTCATCTTCCATCCTCTGCCACTTTGAGGTCTAGCTATAGATTTTCAATGATGTTCAGATCAGGGGACTGTGAGGGCTATTGTAAAACTTAATAGGAGAAGGGGGAGGGGGAAAGGTGAAAGTGTGAATAAAACTAAACTTTATTATAAATCCTTAATTTGAATAAAAATTATAATATCACATTTAAATTACTTAATCATGCATCATAGATATATATAAGATCAGAGTGTGTGATTGATTATGTTGTATTCACCACTGTGACACACTAAATCCCAAGCGATTGGACCTCAGAATAAAATGAATTAAATGTGATGGAATATCAGCCATTGACCCTAAAATTATAGGCTGGATTCCAATCTCATTAAAGGGAACCTGTCACCTCTTTTTTGGCCTACCAGCTACAAATATCAGTTATTGATCCCTCCGGTCCGATGGGCGTTGCTTTGGTTCCCTCACTCCACCCCTCCTCTGCTTGCTGTACGCATTCCTTACTGTGAATATCGCAGATCGCAATATAGATTTTGCACGTGCGCATTCAAATGGGATCTCACGCGTGCGCAGTATGCTTTGCCCAACTGTGGGCAAAGCCAAAAAGCAGAAGGGCACATGCATACAGCAAGCACAGCTGACACTCTATTAACTGATATTTTTAGCTGGTAGGCCAAAAAAGAGGTGGCAGGTTCCCTTTAAGGTGCTCTGTTTGTTTTTCACATGAATGCATTTTTGGTGTTAAATACCTTATATGTTGAAGTCACACCACATTGTTAATTCCATAAATTGTTATAGGTCTGTATGAATGAAACAGCCCTTAAGCATGTGATGACCCTGAGTAGTTATGCGTTAGCCTTAGTTTTGGATGTTTTAGTCTAATCAGATGGTAAAATAAGTTGGAACATATTATTTTTATACTTATTGGGGATGCAGTGAAGTAAGTGTCAATAGTGCCAGTGATCCCCGGTCCGGACCTGGCCGGTGTTTGCTATGGGGATCGTCGCCACAAAGCTCTTCAGCTCGGCACTGAGGCCCACTTGACATACACTCCGATGGGAGAAAGCGCGCTGATCAGGCACGCTAATTCCCCGGAGAGACTGATCGCGTCCTCTGGATTTCAGGATCTGATCGGATCAACAGGCTACGCTACCTCTGAGGTCATTACCGCGTCTCCTGTGAGACAATGCAGGAATAGGAGTAACATAGCGTGTTTTAGTGTAAAAAATAACAATGTATTTTTTTTTGCCTAAAATACTAAGGAAATGTGTCATCTTTAACTTTAGCCCTTTGAGAGATCATTTCATCTTCAACTTGCTTAACTGTTCACAATGACAGTAATTTTGACCGGGGGTGCCCAAACTTTTACATGCCAAGGTATATGTTCCAATGTGAGCTGGATGAAAATCAGTAAGGTCATTATTCTTTATCAGGGACCATCACCAACATTTCCAAACTCCTGAATGTATTTGTAAGCAATTTAAAACAGGATATGTATCCTGCAGTATGGGGATAGGATATGTATCCTGCAAAATGGGAATGGGATATGTTACAAAACTTGACTTGTTTCTCTGGAGAATGTGGAAGATGAATGACAACACTTCAGGCTGTTGTAATGTCAGCCAAATCAGTCATCACCCTGCTTCTAATAAGTCTCTGCTGAGTGCACTCCATGTACCATCATGTGATGCTGATTTACGGCATCTTATTATGGCATTCCACTGAGTGCAAATCAAAGAGCACCATAGACTGTTGTGGGCATTTTGTTAAGGCTCTGTACAACTCAGAAGTTGTGTATGGCCCTGATTTCGTAGTGTGCATTAGGACAAATAAAGATTAACCCATTTGCTGAAGAATATCATAATGCACACAATAGCTGCTGCAGAACATCATAACACTGATGGACACAGACAGGAAAGAGCCCCTGTGCAAGAACAGTATATGGGCCCTGTGAGGCTGTGACCCCTGTTACAGCTAGAGGGCGCTGTTTGTGCTCCCCAGAATGTGTATATGCAGACGGATGAAGTCCATAGGTGTGCATGGCAGTCGCAGGTGTAGCTGTGATTGCAATGTGAGGCAGTGACTCATGTCACAGGTAGGGGTCGCTGTGTCTTCTCCCCTGGTTGTGCATGCAGACGGATGAAGTCCATAGGTGTGCATGGGAGTCACGGATTTCCGATCCAGGTTTTCCATGTGGCTGAAGGCCACAGGTTTGTGTGTGTTAAAAGCCCTGCAGTAAGAGGTATGGGTGTGTCACGTGTAAGGTACACATCAGTATCAGTCTGGTGTGTGCTGGTGTGCAGAGCAGAGGCCTGCAGAGCGCTGGCTAAGTGCATGGAGGCATAGGCCAGCGGAGCCAGCACCCAGGGCAGCTGAATAGCCTGGCACCCGCAGCGTACACAGAGATGCAAGTTGTCCATGGTACTGGTCTCGGATGTGGACAGTCCTATGCCCAGAGGTGGATGTCCTGTGCCCGAAGGAGTCGGATGTGGGCAGTCCTGTGCCCGAAGATGGATGTCCTGTGCCCAAAAGAGGACTAGCATGTGTAACGATTGCAAACAGGTGGATATGGTGCCTGGCTGCTATCCGGAGGATATCCTGGGCTATGTGGCTGTGTGAGTAAAGAGACTGTAAGAGACTGTGATACAGGGATGCAGGACACCGACGGGAACTAGTCGGAGGGGGCAGGCATGTGTAGTGTCTGCAACATATCAGGCTGTGTATGGAGACTGTAATATGGCGTGCGGTCGCCCAGGAAAACTGGACAAGGGAAGTCTGGCCTGTTTAGGGACCGCAAATCTAAAGCCATGTGATATGTATTTCTATGAACTGGTATGAACTGAACACTGATAATATTCACTGAAGTTATATGCATTTGTGTGAATTGGACTTTAATGCTATGAGGAAACACATTAAAGGGAACCTGTCACCCCCAAAATCGAAGGTGAGCTAAGCCCACCAGCATCAGGGGCTTATCTACAGCATTCTGAAAGAATGTATCCTGAAAGATGAGAAAAAGAAGTTAGATTATACTCACCCAGGGGCGGTCCCGGTATGATGGGCGTCACGGGCAGAGCAAAGTACTGCAGTGCACAGGTGCTGGGAAAGGTCAGAGAGGCCAGGTGCCTCAACAGGGCAGACAAAGTACGCCTGCGCCAGAACTGCAGCATGAAGACAAGAAGAGAACGTCATTGCAAGAAGATAGGAGGCGCCGGACCGGACTGCGACCATTGTGGGTCACTGCCTCTTCACTGCGTACGATGCTATCAGCCCTTTCCAGTAAAATAGTTCATTATGCTGCAAAATTCTCCCTTCTTTAGTTGTTGAAATTGGACCCCTTACCTCTTGGGTCCCTTTGTGGCCCCACAGGTGGCACCAATGATTTGTTTGCCCCTGTAACATAGTATTAGAATTGAGCAAAGAGACTTACAGACTATAGTTCATCAGCGATGTCGATAGTCCATGCCCACCTGAACAGAGCAATGCAAAAATCCTACTACCTTCAGCATTGCTAGCGCATCTTCTGATTAGTAAGTATGTACAATGTCATTGGTGCGTTACGTTGCAAAATAATGCTGTTGCCGAGCCTACTAATTAAAAGAGGTCCCAAGGATTCTGCCGGTAGGAGGTTTGCCGATGTTGTCTGGTGTGGTCTGCCAGTCACAAAATACCGATTGGCCACTTGACCAAAGTCTGATGAATCATTTTGCATAACTCCAGATAATAGACAATTCAACTGCTGTAGAACTTCACAATACGCAGCATGGGTGCCACAAATTAAAATGTCACATAACTATTGTAGTAAGTCAAAGACAGTGGTTTTGTTGGTGTAGTGTCATGAGTGCCAGGCAGGATTTAAGGAAGATTTTTTTTCTTGCTTTGGTTTTAGATGGAGTGGTGGAGAATGTGTCCTTTTAAAGACAAAAAAAAAGGAGAAGCCAGCACTGCTAAAGGTCAGGACACAATACATAAGGTGCACATGCACATACTAAATTCTATCTGTATATTCAAATATGAGACATTTAGCAAACAATTGATCAATTCTTTGAGCTACCCCGCCACTTCACGGCATTCTCATAATGGGGCAGTCCTACTCTACGTATTTTATTTACATTGTGCCATTACGGCCTCCTGCATGTATTAAGAGTGAGAAAAAAAAAAAAGGAAAGACCACATTAAATAACATACCATAACGTGCAAGCTGTACCTGGAGCATGTCAGAATCACTCCCTTGGTGCCGCGAAAGGCAAGCGCAGGTAAAAGCCGATCAGGTCCTGTGCGGACATTTCAGATCTGGCCTCCACACTGCCAAACCAGCACCAAAGTTAAAGGGTGAAACAGGCTGAGACACAGGTGCACAATTAACTAGAGCCTGAGGCAGGGCAGGGCTGCTGTGTGTGTGAACAGCAGCCTATCAATCACAATGAACATGAAATGTGTCCTTTTAAGTAGAATAGGCTCATCTTTGGTGTTTGACTGGTTCCCCACATTGGAATGGCAGAAGAAAGCAGTTTCACACACAAATTGGTTCTTCAACTTTACCTGCAAGAAGGCAACATGCTTGATAGTGATAAAATCTCACATTAGGCAATGTATTTAACAATGTCACAAGAGGTAATAAGCTTAACTGAACAGAGGAAAACATTTGGTATTATTGACTAACTGTAATTATATGATACAGGTATGAAAGCTCATTCTGGTGTTCTTTAGAGACTTGCAGAGCTCTGATTCCAAATGGTTGCACCAAGATGAGGAGAAAATGAGAATATTTGTAAGTCACAATGACAAGTGTTTATATTTACAGCTATGATTGCAAATAAAAAGATGTCAACTGTATATAATTAACAGGATTTCAAGATCTGCCCATACATAGAAGTCAAGGAATACATGTGAATTTACGCAGGGTTGCCATTAGATGGCTTGGTGTGAATGAGCTTGCAACAAGATTTACAGTGATGTTCAGGTCGAGAGAGTTTAGTCGAACAATTAAAAAAAAACTTCAGTTCTGGTACCAGAACCGTACCCAAACCCAGACCCCATTCACATTGGGTTTGAGCATGACACCACAACAAACACTGTCTGTTTCGGAGGTAAGATCACTACCGCTGGTCAGAGAGTCACGGCTCCCACGCTGTCAGATTACAGCGTGAGCCTGCAGCTGTGAAGGTAAAAAGAATATTCCCATCAGCCACCTCCTGGTCTTGCTGATATTACTGGAAGAAGGCATAGGCTGATGGGAGTAGTAGTCCTATCATCCGCACCTGTGACAGCAGGTAAACTTTTTACCTCTGCTCACAGCAGAGGGCTCATGCTGCAGCACTCTGACTGGCAGCAATGATCTTACCGCCGATCAGAGCCACTGTAATGCAGATGATAGCACAAGTAACACGAACTTTAATTTAGGAGACCCACTGTCATGGCCTGGTTTGGGGATTTAATCTGGTGACCAGAGTCTTCATGGTCGACTCTTCTGTCTGTTGAGCTATTGCTCTTTTCCTTGTCCAAATGCTGATTGTTCCTGTTGTTTTTATTCTCCCTTCTTGGTTTGCTCCTCTCAGGGTGTTTTCCATTTTCCCATTTTGGCTTGTCCTATTACCTTCTTGGTGGGACTGTATATTTTATCCATTCACTGCACTTCCTTGCTGGCCATACCTCAAGGTGAATTTGTGCTAAGAAGTTTTAGCCCTTTATGGAAAGGATATTAAATGTTAGCTTTACACTGCTTATCACTGCATTCTTTGTGATGGCAGAACAAAGACTTTTTTTTGATACCTATCACCTGGAATGGATGCTGCTCCTTCTTTTTTCTACTGTGTGTCTGTTTGTCTACTTACCAGCACCTTTTTCTATTACATTTATTGGGTTTCTGGGAGGTTATGTAATGTGGCGCAGGGTGGTAGCCATGAGTGAGGCAATAATTTGTGTTGCCACAGCACGTTACATGAAAGTGGAGGTCCTGTCACTGTGTGTAAACTTGTAGCCATTGTTGGGGGTTTGCCAAGACCAGATGTTGCACAACTCAATGAGGGAGACCACAATTCAAAAATAAACTCTTTACTGAATGTTAACTTGATAACAGTTATATACAAGAGATAGCGGGCACACAGTCTTATGATCATTTCCTTTTCAACTTGAAGCATTTTTTTTACCCAGTTTTCCTTCCTTAGTAGTCTATTCCAGGGATCTCTATGTCCGCTGTTTGTCCCTACTTCACCACAACCCAGCTTTAATACTACAGTCCTGATCAACAAGTGTCCTTTACTTGTTCTGTGGTTCTGCTTCCTGTTTCTACTACTGGTGCCCTGGAACTCCCGCTTGAGAACCTTCACTAGTCCGACATACTCACGCTTGAGAACCTTCACTAGTCCCACATACTCACACTTGAGAACATTCACTAGTCCCACAAACTCAGTCCTGTTTATTCCCATTACTTTACAGTGTTTTAAGCTTTGGTTCTTGTGGTTAGGTGTCCTCCCCTAGCTCCATCTCCAGAAGTCCACTCTGTCTGTCACTTATTCTAAGGATGTCGCGTCACTAGCCCTTTTCTTTGGTCTCCTCTCATCTAGGGCCACCCTTGATTGTGGCACTGTTCACGTTGGACCTTTTGCACTCCAGGCCCTGTCTTCCTAACAGGAAACAGTCTCTTACACTAGCTCATCACACTGTGGACTAGTCCCACATATTATCTCTTAATGTTCCGATAGTCCAACTACACATATTACCAACATTGTCAACACACATCACAATTCACATTACAGAGCACAGTTCACATTACATATCATTAACACTTATCACATTGCACATACTACATCAATAAAACACGTTTCTTCAAGAGGAGAATCTGGGCAGCATAACCTTACAATTACATTCATTTACGTTTCTGTTCTCTTTACTATTCCCTGTCTCCTCTTTTATGAACATGCTTTAAGTTTCACTCCCTGGGTCTTCGTGTAAACCTGCACACCTTTCTCACCCCTTTTTTGGCAGTGTGTTGCGGTCTCCCCTCTGGTTCCTCAGGAGACATGAGAAACCCCCTTGATGGCCTTTTAGGGAGTCAGGTCCAAAGTGGTGGTTTTAGTTGTGTGGCTAGGGATTGACAAGTATGTACAGGGACCAGTCGGGAGCAGTTGCTTCTTCTCTCTATAGTTAGTCTTCCTTACTCCCTTTACCCATGTATGAGTGTGGTACATGCATAACACCCATGGCTGGTCTAGACATCGCAGTACATACTCGGGAGTATGTCCAACGTGTGAAACTGATGTTACTCAAATCAATCATATTAAGAAATTACATTTAATAGCTTAAAGGTACAAACATTTATTTATCAACTATAAAATTATCTGAAATCAGCATCCAAATATCTATAAATTCTGATAGCCCAGCACTAATCTACAATCTAATCTCGCAAAAAAATGTTAAATATTTTTCTATGGCAATTCATAGGGAACCTATCATGTGAAAAAAGCTATTAACTTATTTGGGTTTAATCTGCAGGTTAATAGCATTTTGAAGCAGCGTGACCACCACACTGAAAGCCCAGCTGCCCAGAGGTAGTGACCTCTATTTCACCTCTGAGCTCCGGCTTTCAGTGTCAGAGGTGCGGCCGATGTGACTTTAGTCACCACTCAGTATATAGTGAGTAACCACTGTAACCTCCGGCACTGACTTACAGCTAGCTCTGTACTGATACACTGCAGAGTCGGCTGTCAGTCAGTACCAGGGGTGTGGTTATAGTCGCAGCTCACTATGTACTGAGTGGTGACGGAAGCCATGTGCTGACTCAAAGATGCAGGCTCCTGGGAGGAATAAAGTTAATTTCCTCCCACTACCTGGGATTTCAGTATGAAGGCCACATGACTTAATCTGCAGGTAAATAACATTTTTTCACATGACAGATCCATAAAGTCTTGTAATTTAGCACATTTTAGATCCCTTTAATGCCAGGCTTTAATAAGTTACTTAGGAGTCTATACTGACCACAGGATTTATTTAGATTTGAGATGACAAGATTTCATCAATTTCACAATCATCGGATATTGGTATTTATGTGACAACTTGTGGTCAATCCTGATTACAGGTAACAAAACTGTCAGACTGTGCCCAGCTGACATTTCCGCAGGTTAACTATCTAGTAGAAGCCTGCAGGTTAATACAATTCAGAATGTAAATTTCATCTTCATAAAACATCATTATAAAATGTAAAATTATTTGTATTGAATCTGATTAATATATCCGATGAGCAGCTCTGCATTGGCATGCCTTATTGCTTCGTGCAGTGATTTTTTTTGCAACAAACCTATGCTTTTGCCCAAAGTTCATTCTTCTTTTCCAGCTACTGACTGACCTACATGTAGTGTACTCTCTCAAGGATCTGAGCAACTTATAATAAGGGAAAAATCGTGTTGGTTAGGTGACTGGGTAAGAGTGTCTCCAAAATCACAGGTTTTATAGTGTATTCACTGCATGGAGTGGTTAGTACATACCAAAACTCATTATAATGGGTAATGGGAGTCCGATGATCAGTGATTCTTGACTGGAGAGAAGCCTAACCCATTTTGTCTGATCCCACAGAAGAAGGACAGTAGCATTATTTGCTGACTTTGATAGAGAGGTGGAAAAACCCACAGGGCCTATGTGCTTGCTCTATATATTATGGCTGTATAGTTTCAGACCAATCAGAGGGCCCATGTTAACTCCAGTCTACAGACAAAAACACACGTAATGCACATGTAATGCTCTATCCTAGACTTGGGCTAAGGACAGCCCGTGGCCCTATGGCTGTTCCAGTGTACCCGTAGAGTAGGACTGTCAAAAGGCTGGATACTTTGGTGTCTCACATGACGTGGCTGCCCCCTGCCTGGTGTCTCACTTTCACTGGTATCTGCAGGCTCAGGACACAGATACTGGTGAATACAATGATGGATCAGGAAGCCTTCAGCTCCCTGTTTTATCATTCAGCCAATGCGACTGAGTGTCTGCTCAGTGAGTGTAGTGATGTCATCATATTGCTCCCGATTTATGGAGATTCAGTACAAATAATGCACACAGCAGAGTAGTGCATTGAAGGGAATAAGGGTGAGGTGAGTAGTTGTAATTTTTTGTTTTACTTATAGGTCAGTACTTGTTTTGGGGAGCTGTGGCGACATCGTGCATGGAATGTCATAATCCTCTGTGAGAGGCCATGGGGATATCATACTGTGCGAGGGGCCATGGGGACACCATAATTGTGTGGGGGGAATGTAATACTCTGAGAGACAGTGGGGACATCATACATGTCTGGGGGGCATATACTGTGTAAGGTATTGTGGGGACATCATAATTGTGAGGGGAGACATAATATATACTATATGAGGGGCTGTGGGGACATCAGACTTGTATGGAGACTACTGTGCGATGGGCTGTGGGGGCCTCATTGTGTGTGATGGGCTGTGAGGATATCATACTTGTGTGTTGGGACACCATATTGTTTTAGGGGCTGTTGGTACATCATACTTGTGTGGGAGGCCACAATGCTATGTGAGGGGCTGTGGGAACATCGTACAGTACCTATATGTGATGCCATTATACTGTGAAGGCTGGGGTGGCATTGTGCTTTGTTTGTGGAACTGTGAAGGGATCATACTGTGTGTGAGGCTGTGAGGACATTATACTGTGTGGCACGAGCTGCTGATCACAGTACATCTATATTTATTAAGTATACTTAAATGGAATCTGTGAGCAGGTTGTTGCTATGTAATCTGAGAACAGCATGAGGTAGGGGTTAAAACACTGAACTCAATGATGTGTCACATGTCCAGCTGAGTGATGATGTTTACTTAGACTGAAGGCTTAATCACCTTATAATTAACATTGCTGTGACTAGCTGGTTGTGAGCCCTGGTCCGACTCTGCCCCCTTCAATAATAAGAACCTCAGTGCCTGTAGAAAGAACCTGATGTGGGCGGGTTTAACTTTCTCAGCTCTGCTGCTTAGCTGAATCTAAAACCTCCGATTGTGTCGGAACGGCTGCACCCAGTAAACTAAGTGATACATCGCTGGATTCAGGGTCTCTTTGCCTACATTATGCTGCTCTCAGATCAGGTAGCTAGAACTTGCTGGCAGATTCCCTTTAAGGCTGAATAACAGGAGCAATATGGTTTGCTACTTTTATATTTTATAAAAAGCATTATATTGTATGGTTTTGATTACATGGTATAATTTGGTAAGAATACATGCTATAATAAGCCATATCGTAGCATGTATTAGCAGTGGCTGCTGCACAACAGACTTAATTCTTCTCTATAATAAGTGATAAAAATATAACATAATGATAAGCTGAGTTAAGTTCGGCAGGTTGGTTCCGCCCTACAGAACAGTCATGTTCCCTGATGTAGCCCTTTTGGAAAATGAATTGCCCACCCCTGCTCTAGGCTATATTCTGCTAGGAAACCTTGGATCCTGGCATTCATGTGGTTGTTACTTTAACCCCAACATTTTTCCCTAATGGTAGTGCTCTATTTTAGCAGAATCATGTGTCTTTCCATACTGCAAAAAAGTTTAGGAATGGTTTGAGGACTTCATAAAGCGTTCTAGGTGTGGACTTGTGCACCAAATTCCCCAGATCTCAATTCGATCAAACATCGGTGGAAGAAAGTAGTTAAAAAGTGGAGCTGTCTACAAAATAACGTAGAGAGGCTTTACATTACATGTGAGAGCAGTGTTTCTGTAAGAATAATATATAGAATTATTCATTGCGAGCGTGTTAGAGTTATAGCCGTCCTGTAAAAATAAAGAAAGTTCTATAAAACGAATCTGATTTTGTTTTTCACTGTGGTTCTTTGTACAGAGAACATGGCATTATCAGGGATGCCTGAGCTGCTAAGCACAATGGTCTAAAAGCAAAAATAATAAATGGCAATGACTTTGCAGAGGAAAAAGGGAAACAGCTGGAAGGTCAAAGGAAACAGGTGATTCTCTGGGTAAATCCTTTTCTTAAAGTTGTAGAAAGTTGTTTTTTTTCCTTTAATTACAACCCTGCAGGAACCACACATTCAATTTGAATTCAACGACGAGGAAGAACAGGTTTATTTGCTTGAAGTTGCTTGACATTTACATTCAAGGACCCTCTTCCTAGTAGCAGAGGGCATTTGGACAAAATGCAGCAATATCCACAAGGGAAGATTTCTTATAAGAGCCAATAAGTACAAAACAATCCCTATGCCCCATGGGAAATAAATGAGTATTGTTTTTTCCATGAAAGTGATTTTATACTTTTCATTTTGCCTGGCTTTCAGAATCACTGTAAGATGTGATATGATTACATCTGTCTACCCACTGAAAAGTCCAGCTAAATGCATATAGGGCGAGCTATCCATTAGTGGTGGTGACATTATATGTCATGTATACAATTCATACAAAGTCAGACATTTAGATGCCCAATGGACACCTAGTTTAGCAAAATGTCTGCCCGTGTTTTACACGACCTATCAAGGGCATATATGTAAATAGAAATGTTATAGATTTCTGTCTAAGAACTGGCCCTAACCCCTAATGTCACATAATGTATACCGTACACAGTACATACAATTTGTAGTACTCTTTGTTCTGTAGTAATTGAATCGTTAAAGTACAGATAGCTTGGAAAGCAATCTTTTACTACGGAAAACTATCAGCAAGAATGATTGCAATGTTTGGACAAAAGATAAATCCATCTGTCTCTGGTTTACAAAAAATCAAGACATAACACGAAACTTAGAGTAGATGCACAAAATACGTTTCCTAGTGAAAACCGCATAAGGAAACTCTCTCTCACTCTTGGAGTGTTTTTTTTCCAGAAATTTTTTTTTTTTGCTGTCTTTTGATAGGACAATGCCCAATTTGGAGAATTTTCCATCAGTAGACACTTTAAAAGTCACATGCACGTTTTCTCTCCACAGGTAGTTTTCAAGACCTGAAGCAAAAGAAAAACTCTCAAAAGACAGAAAACATTGAAGTTGTAATTCCCGGAAGGAAAAGTCAAGGAATTATGAAAATCACGAGAAGGATAGACATGTTACTGATTTGCAAATGATGAAAAAAATTGGAAACAAAATTATCAAAACATCTCTATTTATTCAATATCAAGTATGTTAGACACACCGAAATCCATTCATTACGAATGACATATAGACATAAAAAGCGTACATGTGTGTGCAATATGGGTATAAAAAATGTACATAAGAATAAAAAACAATTACTTTAATTTTTGCTGGACAATAAAAAAATGGATGCTTTTGTATACGTTCATGTGAACCCGGCCTTAGGCTGTACCTATATCCATCTCGCATATCTTCCCTACCTGATCTATCTATCAAAATAAATGAAATCACACTTTCCCCTGTCCCCAAAATCCGCTGCCTCGGAGTAACCCTTGACTCTGCCCTGTCCTTCAAACCGCACATCCAAGCTCTCGCCACCTCCTGTCGCCTCCAGCTCAAAAATATTTCCAGAATCCGTCCTTTCCTCAACCCACACTCTACCAAAATGCTCGTGCATGCCCTAGTCATCTCCCGCCTCGACTACTGCAACATCCTCCTTTGTGGCCTACCTTCTAACACTCTCGCACCCCTCCAGTCCATCCTTAACTCTGCTGCCCGACTAATTAATCTCTCTCCTCGCTACACTCCTGCTTCCCCTCTTTGCAAATCCCTTCACTGGCTCCCAATTTGTCAGCGTATCCAGTTTAAATTACTAACACTGACCTACAAAGCCATCCACAATCTTTCTCCTCCGTATATTTCCACACTAATCTCTCAATATCTTCCCTCACGTAATCGCCGGTCCTCCCAAGACCTCCTCCTCTCCTCCATGCTTATTCGCTCCTCACCCAATCGCATCCAAGACTTCTCCCGAATATCACCCATCCTCTGGAATTCAGTGCCCCAACACATCCGGTTATCCACTACTTTTGGATCCTTCAAAAGAAACCTGAAAACCCACCTCTTCAAAGAAGCTTACAGCCTGTAAAGACCACACGGCAACCTCAACACTATTGGAGCTACTGCAACCCTCGACCTACTGTCTCCTTTCCCACCATCCTGTAGAATGTAAGCCCGCAAGGGCAGGGTCCTCTTCCCTCTGTACCAGTTTGTCGTTGTTAGTTTTGTTTACTGTAAGTGATATTTGTATTTTGATGTAACCCCTTCTGATGTACAGCACCATGGAATTAATGGTGCTATATACATAAATAATAATAATAATAATGATGAACCTGTGCATGTGTTTCATTCTAATTATCCTCCTACTTTCACTGATGGTTTGATGTTCTACACACCTTGGAGTTCCCCACAAAAGTCCAGCAGACATGGAGATCGAGGTTGGACAACAACGCCGTACACTGAAAGCAGAATAACAGAATATTCCCAGTTTTGCTTTAAAGCATCTTATAATAATGAAAAAGGTCAAGGAACTTCATCCCTTCTGCTATAATGGAAAAGCCGTTCCCTTTCCCTTAGGACATTGTAAGTAATAACCATAGAACAGCAATAGTATTATGCGCTACACAGCTAGAATGTAAAGTAAATGAATAAGTGGTCTTCTAATTGCCATGAAGTCATAGAATACAGCAAAAGTTGAGTGCAGACTTAAGCGGTCACAGCTACACTCTACAACAATATCCTGCCAGCTACTGATTGCAATAATTATAGCCTTGAAGGCTGGATTAACGTTTGTCATACATAATGTGTCGGATCATTGTTTTGCGGAAGACCTTTACCAATAAACTCTAGGACATATATATGCATGATAGAACCTGTCCATGGGTTGTAGGAGGGTAAAGAGCCATTGGAGGACCTTATGTGACTAAGCTTGGATGGGCACCATGTAAGACTGCAAAAAGTGTCAGAGGCCTATATCTGGTGTATATGCTGAGAAAAGCTCTTAAAATACAGTGTGTTAAATGTACAGTATGTCACAAAAGTGAGTACACACCTCACATATTTGTAAATATTTTATTATATCCTTTCATGGGATAACACTGAAGACATGACACTTTGATACAATGTAAAGTAGTCAGCGTCCAGCTTGTGTAACAGTATAAATTTGGTGTGCACTCAAAAACAATTCAGCACACAGCCATTAATGTCAAAACCGTTGGCAACAAAAGTGAGTGCACCCCTAAGTCAAAATGGCCAAATTGTGCCCATTTAGCCATTTTCTCTCCCTGGTGTCGTGTGACTCATTAGTGTTACAACCTCTCAGGAGTGAATGGGAGCAGGTGTGGTAAATTTAGTATAATCGCTCTCACACTAGCCACTGGAAGTTCAACATGGCACCTCATAGCAAAAACTCTGAGGATCATAAAAAAAGATTTGTTGCTCTACATAAAAATGTCCAAACACAGCATTGAAGCATAAAGTCACAAAAGTAGATATAAAAAATATATATTTTATTACACTTAAATAACAGTATAAAACCAGTGCCAAATAGATAACATGACATTCAATAATACACATATAATATACACAACCAGAGTCAATTTGAATGAGGGGCAGAGATGCACCCACTAAAAAGTGCGGCACTATGGAATCGGCATGGATATAAAAATGGAGGGTACAGGGTAGGTAGCAACCACTAAAAAAGTACTAAGGTGCTAGTGCATACAATACAAAAATGGTTGCCTACCAATCACTTGTCTAATGCATATAAGCAGTAGCAATGACAGCCCATCCAGCTCAATCAGCAAGAGAGCTACACAGTGTCCCACAAAATAACAGTGTTCCCATCAAGTCATCTTACCCATGCTTTAAACCATGTGCACACACACGCGTCCCAACGCGCGTTTCGCCCTCGGCTTCCTCGGGGGGCTGCTTCCGTTAGAGATGTTTCATTCGCTCTAATAAGCAATTCCAAAAATATTTTCGAACAATTTGATGCCGCGCCTTCCCATGTTTTGTAAATTCTGGGTTGGTTATTGGAAATGAGGGAAAGACTTGAACTCTTAAACCTACATAAAAATGGTCTAGGCTATAAGACGATTACCAACACCCTGAAGCTGAGCGGCAGCATAGTGAGCATACAGTGGTTTATTAAGACAGGTTCCATTCAAAACAGGCTTTGAAATGGTCGACCAAAGAAGTTGAGTGCACATGCTCAGCGTCATATCCAGAGGTTGTCTGAAGTAGACTTCTGAATGCACACAGTGGGCCATAGAGACCACTGCAGGGTTGGTTAAAAGCACTGGTAATCTCAGGCTAACCCATCCTGTAGCTCCTGGTTCCTTGATAGGGGAGTGGCAATCTGAACTTTTTTCATCAGGGGACTGCCCCTGGCACAGACCATGGTATGGAGGCGGTTGTCCTGGGGAACAGCAGTAGGGGACACCACTTGTGGTGCCAATGGTTTCACCTCCCAGCTCTTTTCCTCTTTCTCCGACTCCACCACCAAATGTGAGGCGGTCACCGCATACCCCACCACAAGGTGGCCTATCTTCCTTCAGGAACCTCACCCACTCTCCGGGCTGCAAGCTGTGCAAGTGGTAGGGTAGATAGCTTAACTTTACTAAGAAGTGGATCACGTAAATGATGTGTTTTGTGTTCTCCTCTTCTAGGAACCTGTATCCCTGTACCTAGTCAAAAAGACAGGACCTTTTCCCAGGTCAGTTGTTGGTCCAACTGGTATCCTGCAGGCCCATCCACTCAGGCGCCCACCTACTCTTCCCTTCTCTTCTTTTCTTCCACTACTTCAGCAATCTATCGGGCTATGGCTATAACTCTCACCTTCTTAACAGGAGGAGGCAGTGGACCTACTGGTATTTCTAACCAAAGGTTATCAAGTCCCTTTTACCTTTCTTGGGCAGAAAACTAGGCTGGGAAAAAAGGTTCTGGCTCTGTTTCATCGCTTTCCATCTGCGTGGCGACAAGGTGACATTCTTGTCATGATCTCCATGGCCAGAGAACTAGCATAAGCCTCTATAGGAACAAGCTCTTGGAAGATGTAACTATACTGACCATGAACTAAACCTACCGCATCATCTAGAAGTAGCCAGGTAGCATGTCCTACTTTTTATCCCTATATGCCCAGCGCCGGCCGGAGAACTAAATAATGCTAGCAGAGGGAAATATAAGACCTGACTCACCTCTAGGAGAAATGCCCAAAAAAAGGAGACAGAAGCCCCCCACATATATTGGCGGTGATATGAGATGAAACAACAAACGCAGCAGGAAAATAGTTTTAGCAAATTTGAGGTCCGCTTTCTAGATAGCAGAAGACAGAAAGCATACTTTCATGGTCAGTAGAAAACCCTAACAAAACACATCCAGAAATTACTTTAGGACTCTGGCATTAACTCATAATACCAGAGTGGCAATTCCTGATCAACAAGAGCTTTCCAGACACAGTAACGAAACTGCAGCTGTGAACTGGAACCAAAATACAAAAACAAAACATGGACGAATGTCCAACTTATCTAGTAGATGTCTGGGAGCAGGAACAAGCACAGAGAGGCTTCTGATAACATTGTTGACCGGCAAGCATCTAACAGAGAAGCCAGGTTATATAGCGACACCCAGATCTAATCAGAACAGGTGAACAGGGAAGATGATGTCACAAGTTCAATTCCACCAGTAGCCACCGGGGGAGCCCAGAATCCAAATTCACAACAGTACCCCCCCCTCAAGGAGGGGGCACCGAACCCTCACCAGAACCACCAGGGCGATCAGGATGGGCCCTATGAAAGGCACGAACCAGATCAGAGGCATGAACATCAGATGCAGTGACCCAAGAATTATCCTCCTGGCCATATCCCTTCCACTTGACCAGATACTGGAGTCTCCGTCTGGAAACACGGGAGTCTAGGATTTTTTCCACAACGTACTCCAACTCACCCTCAACCAACACCGGAGCAGGAGGCTCAACGGAAGGCACAACCGGTGCCTCATACCTGCGCAATAACGACCGATGAAAAACGTTATGAATAGAAAAGGATGCAGGGAGGTCCAAACGGAAGGAAACAGGGTTAAGAATCTCCAATATTTTATACGGACCGATGAACCGAGGCTTAAACTTAGGAGATGAGACCCTCATAGGGACAAAACGAGAAGACAACCACACCAAATCTCCAACACAAAGCCGAGGACCAACACGACGGTGACGGTTGGCAAAAAGCTGAGTCTTCTCCTGGGACAACTTTAAATTGTCCATCACCTGCCCCCAGATATGATGCAATCTCTCCACCACCGCATCCACTCCAGGACAATCCGAGGATTCCATCTGACCGGAGGAAAATCGAGGATGGAACCCCGAATTACAGAAAAACGGGGAAACCAAGGTGGCAGAGCTGGCCCGATTATTGAGGGCGAACTCCGCCAATGGCAAAAAAGCAACCCAATCATCCTGGTCAGCAGACACAAAACACCTCAGATATGTCTCCAGGGTCTGATTAGTCCGCTCGGTCTGGCCATTAGTCTGAGGGTGAAAAGCAGACGAAAAAGACAAATCTATGCCCATCCTAGCACAAAATGCCCGCCAAAATCTAGACACAAATTGGGTTCCTCTGTCAGAAACGATATTCTCAGGAATACCATGCAAACAAACAACATTTTGAAAAAACAGGGGCACCAACTCGGAAGAAGAAGGCAATTTGGGCAGGGGAACCAAATGAACCATCTTAGAAAAACGGTCACACACCACCCAGATGACAGACATCTTCTGAGAAACAGGCAGATCTGAAATAAAATCCATCGAGATGTGTGTCCAAGGCCTCTTAGGAATAGGCAAGGGCAACAATAATCCACTAGCCCGAGAACAACAAGGCTTGGCCCGAGCACAAACGTCACAAGACTGCACAAAGCCTCGCACATCTCGTGACAGGGAAGGCCACCAGAAGGATCTTGCCACCAAATCCCTGGTACCAAAAATTCCAGGATGACCTGCCAACGCAGAAGAATGCACCTCAGAGATAACTTTACTGGTCCAATCATCAGGAACAAACAGCCTATCAGGCGGACAACGATCCGGTCTATCCGCCTGAAACTCCTGCAAGGCCCGCCGCAGGTCTGGAGAAACGGCTGACAAGATAACTCCCTCCTTAAGAATACCTGTGGGGTCAGAGTTGCCAGGTGAATCAGGCTCAAAACTCCTAGAAAGGGCATCCGCCTTAACATTCTTAGAACCTGGTAGGTACGATACCACAAAATTAAACCGAGAAAAAAATAATGACCAGCGCGCCTGTCTAGGATTCAGGCGCCTGGCGGTCTCAAGATAAATCAAATTTTTGTGGTCAGTCAATACCACCACCTGATGTCTGGCCCCCTCGAGCCAATGGCGCCACTCCTCAAACGCCCACTTCATGGCCAAAAGCTCCCGATTCCCAACATCATAATTCCGCTCAGCGGGCGAAAATTTACGGGAAAAGAAGGCACAAGGCCTCATCACGGCGCAGTCAGAACTTTTCTGCGACAACACTGCCCCAGCTCCGATCTCAGAAGCGTCGACCTCAACCTGAAAAGGAAGAGTCACATCAGGCTGACGCAACACAGGGGCAGAAGAAAAACAGCGCTTAAGCTCCTGAAAGGCCTCCACAGCATCAGGGGACCAATTAGCAACATCAGCACCCTGTCTAGTCAAATCGGTCAATGGCTTAACGACATCCGAAAAACCAGAAATAAATCGACGATAAAAGTTGGCAAAGCCCAAAAATTTCTGAAGACCTTTAAGAGAAGAGGGCTGCGTCCAATCACAAATAGCTTGAACCTTGACAGGATCCATCTCAATGGAAGAGGGAGAAAAAATATATCCCAAAAAGGAAATTCTCTGAACCCCAAAAACGCACTTAGAACCCTTGACACACAGAGAATTAGACCGCAAAACCTGAAAAACCCTCTTAACTTGCCGGACATGAGAGTCCCAGTCATCTGAAAAAATCAGAATATCATCCAGATACACTATCATAAATTTATCCAAAAAATCGCGGAAAATATCATGCATAAAGGACTGGAAGACTGAAGGGGCATTAGAAAGACCAAAAGGCATCACCAAATACTCAAAGTGGCCCTCGGGCGTATTAAATGCGGTTTTCCACTCATCCCCCTGCCTGATCCGCACCAAATTATACGCCCCACGGAGATCAATCTTAGAGAACCACTTGGCCCCCTTTATGCGAGCAAACAAATCAGTCAGCAACGGCAATGGGTATTGATATTTAACCGTGATTTTATTCAAAAGCCGATAATCAATACATGGTCTCAAAGAGCCGTCTTTTTTTTGACACAAAGAAAAAACCGGCTCCTAAGGGAGATGACGATGGACGAATATGTCCCTTTTCCAAGGACTCCTTTATATATTCTCGCATAGCAGTATGTTCAGGCACAGACAGATTAAATAAACGACCCTTTGGGTATTTACTACCCGGAATTAAATCTATAGCACAATCGCACTCACGGTGCGGAGGTAGTGAACCAAGCTTGGGTTCTTCAAAGACGTCACGATAGTCAGACAGGAACTCAGGGATTTCAGAGGGGATAGATGATGAAATGGACACCAAAGGTACGTCCCCATGAGTCCCCTTACATCCCCAGCTCAACACAGACATAGCTCTCCAGTCAAGGACTGGGTTGTGAGACTGCAGCCATGGCAATCCCAGCACCAAATCCTCATGTAGATTATACAGCACTAGAAAACGAATAGTCTCCTGGTGATCCGGATTAATACACATAGTCACTTGTGTCCAGTATTGTGGTTTATTATTAGCCAATGGGGTGGAGTCAATCCCCTTCAGAGGAATAAGAGTTTCCAAAGGCTCTAAATCATACCCACAACGATTGGCAAAGGACCAATCCATAAGACTCAAAGCGGCGCCAGAGTCGATATAGGCGTCAGTAGTAATAGATGACAAAGAGCAAATCAGGGTCACAGACAAAATAAATTTAGACTGTAAAGTGCCAATGGAAACAGATTTATCAAGCTTTTTAGTACGTTTAGAACATGCTGATATAACATGAGTAGAATCCCCACAATAGAAACACAACCCATTTTTCCGTCTAAAATTCTGCCGCTCGCTTCTGGACAGAATTCTATCACACTGCATGCTTTCTGGCGTCTTCTCAGTGGACACCGCCAGATGGTGCACTGGTTTGCGCTCCCGCAGACGCCTATCGATCTGAATGGCCATTGTCATGGACTCATTCAGACCCGCAGGCACAGGGAACCCCACCATAACATCCTTAATGGCATCAGAGAGACCCTCTCTGAAAGTAGCCGCCAAGGCACACTCATTCCACTGAGTAAGCACAGACCATTTACGGAATCTTTGGCAGTAAATTTCAGCTTCATCTTGCCCCTGCGATAGGGACATCAAAGTTTTTTCTGCCTGAAGTTCCAAATGAGGTTCCTCATACAGCAAGCCCAAGGCCAAAAAAAACGCATCCACATTGCGCAACGCAGGATCCCCTGGTGCCAATGCAAAAGCCCAGTCTTGAGGGTCGCCGCGGAGCAAGGAAATCACAATCCCAACCTGCTGTGCAGGGTCTCCAGCAGAACGAGATTTCAGGGACAAAAATAGCTTACAATTATTTCTAAAATTCTGAAAGCTAGATCTATTCCCTGAGAAGAATTCCGGCCAAGGAATTCTCGGCTCAGATACCGGAGCATGAATAATAAAATCTTGCAAATTTTGTACTTTCGTGGTGAGATTATTCAAACCTGCAGTTACACTCTGAAGATCCATTATTAACAGGTGAACACAAAGCCATTCAAAGATTATAAGGAGAGAGAAAAAAAAAAAAGACTGCAGCATAGACAGACTGGCAAGTGATCCAATTAAGAGCACAGAAAAAAAAAAAAAAAAACTCTCAGCAGACTTCTTATTTCTCTCCTTTCTCAGCCAAGGATTTTAACCCTTTAGTGGGCCGGTCAAACTGTCATGATCTCCATGGCCAGAGAACTAGCATAAGCCTCTATAGGAACAAGCTCTTGGAAGATGTAACTATACTGACCATGAACTAAACCTACCGCATCATCTAGAAGTAGCCAGGTAGCATGTCCTACTTTTTATCCCTATATGCCCAGCGCCGGCCGGAGAACTAAATAATGCTAGCAGAGGGAAATATAAGACCTGACTCACCTCTAGGAGAAATGCCCAAAAAAAGGAGACAGAAGCCCCCCACATATATTGGCGGTGATATGAGATGAAACAACAAACGCAGCAGGAAAATAGTTTTAGCAAATTTGAGGTCCGCTTTCTAGATAGCAGAAGACAGAAAGCATACTTTCATGGTCAGTAGAAAACCCTAACAAAACACATCCAGAAATTACTTTAGGACTCTGGCATTAACTCATAATACCAGAGTGGCAATTCCTGATCAACAAGAGCTTTCCAGACACAGTAACGAAACTGCAGCTGTGAACTGGAACCAAAATACAAAAACAAAACATGGACGAATGTCCAACTTATCTAGTAGATGTCTGGGAGCAGGAACAAGCACAGAGAGGCTTCTGATAACATTGTTGACCGGCAAGCATCTAACAGAGAAGCCAGGTTATATAGCGACACCCAGATCTAATCAGAACAGGTGAACAGGGAAGATGATGTCACAAGTTCAATTCCACCAGTAGCCACCGGGGGAGCCCAGAATCCAAATTCACAACACATTCTCTGCTAGACCACCCGGTTGGACCTCACTGTCAGGCTGAAGGCTTTGGGTCCTTCCATCCTCACCACAAACTGAACTGAAGAGGGAAACTGCAGGTGGGTGTTTCTTGACCAGCGGCACCAGCAATATGCTTGTTATGTAAGCAGTACCCATCTCCATCGTGTCATTCTTCAACTCCCGCTCCACTTGCTCCTTGAATTGGTGGAAGTGACTGCGTCCTCCTCTGACACCCAAGTGTGAATGGGCCATGAGGTTACCTTTTCTTTCATGCTGACCCCCTCTTCAGCATGCTTTTCATGTACCAGCTCCTCTTGGTACACTTCTGGATATAAGGGGAAATAGATGTGTTCCAACTATAGCTCTCCCTAGCTTCATTGTCATCCTCCCAGGTTAGCATCCATTTGTTCTCTGACTCACTGAAGTCATCACTCTCACTCTGGTCCCAGACCCCAAATTTTCCTTCATCTGCCTCAGTGTCTGAGTCCAGCTTCCATTCTTGACACAGGGCCGCAACTCCTCCATGAGTTACGCAATCGGGGTAGGTATTATGCCATGGTCACTGGATATCTTCTTGCTCTGATCAAATAGTGCTGCTTCCTCTCCGGCTCCCAGCAGACTAATGGCACCCAACTTTTCGTGGCTGCGCACTTCCTGGCATGGCTCCACTTTTCCATCGGTTGGGCTTCTTCTGCGTAATGATGTTTCTCTGGTGAGCCCTCCCATGTTCTCTCTTCACCTCCTGGTGGGCAGGCCTTCTTTTTCCATCTCACCTTCTTTTGGCATGCACCTTCCTCAATGGGCCTGCTACTGTTTGCAGGGCACTCCTTTCTTTAGGTGGAACCTGTGAAGGGCTGGATGATTCTTTGCGCCCTTTTGTGTCCTCTATGCCCACAATGAGCAGGTCCTTTTTTCTTCACAGCGACACCATCCGTCATCTCCATTATTAGCTCCATTTTTTAATACACTAAAACCATCATTTTCATTGTTTCATGAGTCTTCCCAGTATTATTTTTCTATTCACCTTTGCAAGACTCGATCCCGCCGACTATGCCAAGTGTCAAGTGGCCAGGAGCGGTAACTGTGGGTGAGGTACTCGTCTTCCACGCCTCGCCAAGCTACATGAAAATAGGGGTCCTGGTTAGGTATCTGTGAGGTTGTTCCCTGGGCAATACGCCTCTTCAGATCGCATCCTGATTTTGAGCCTAGTAAGCCAGGACCAGATAGTTTGAAGATGAAGGAGGGAGACCAAAGTCCAAAAATAAACTTTTGTTTACAGAATATGAACTTGATGAAGATTATGTACAGTAGGTAGTGTTGAGCATTCCGATACCGCAAGTATCGTGTATCGGCCGATATTTGCTGTATCGGAATTCCGATACCGAGATCCGATACTTTTGTGGTATCGGGTATCGGTATCGAAACAACATTAATGTGTAAAAGAAAGAATTAAAATAAAAAATATTGCTATACTCACCTCTCCGACGCAGCCTGGACCTCACCGAGGGAACCGGCAGCGTTGTTTGCTTAAAATGCGCGCTTTTCCTTCCTTCCGTGACGTCACGGCTTCTGATTGGTCGCGTGCCGCCCATGTGGCCGCGATGCGACCAATCACAGCAAGCCGTGACGTAATTTTCAGGTCCTTCTAGGCATTCAGTATTTTAAAATTACGTTCCGGCTTTGTGATTGGTCGCGTCGCGGTCACATGGGCGACGCGACCAATCACAAGCCGTGACGTCACGGGAGGCAGGAGACGCGCGCATTTTAAAATGCGCGCGTGTCCAGCCTCCCGTGACGTCACGGCTTGTGATTGGTCGCGTCGCCCATGTGGCCGCGACGCAACCAATCACAGCAAGCCGTGACGTAATTTCAGGTCCTTCAGGATTTTAAAATTACGTTCTGGCTTGTGATTGGTCGCGTCGCGGTCACATGGGCGACGCGACCAATCACAAGCCGTGACGTCACGGGAGGCTGGACACGCGCGCATGCGCGCGTCTCCTGCCTCCCGTAACGTCACGGCTTGTGATTGGTCGCGTCGCCCATGTGACCGCGACGCGACCAATCACAAAGCCGGAACGTAATTTTAAAATACTGAATGCCTAGAAGGACCTGAAAATTACGTCACGGCTTGCTGTGATTGGTCGCGTTGCGGCCACATGGGCGGCACGCGACCAATCAGAAGCCGTGACGTCACGGAAGGAAGGAAAAGCGCGCATTTTAAGCAAACAACGCTGCCGGTTCCCTCGGTGAGGTCCAGGCTGCGTCGGACGGTGAGTATAGCAATATTTTTTATTTTAATTCTTTATTTTACACATTAATATGGTTCCCAGGGCCTGAAGGAGAGTTTCCTCTCCTTCAGACCCTGGGAACCATCAGGAATACCGTCCGATACTTGAGTCCCATTGACTTGTATTGGTATCGGGTATCGGTATCGGATTAGATCCGATACTTTGCCGGTATCGGCCGATACTTTCCGATACCGATACTTTCAAGTATCGGACGGTATCGCTCAACACTAACAGTAGGCACAACACTTTTTGAAAGCTTTGTTTTTAATATGCAGAAAAAGGCAATTCACAGTTACAGTTGGAGACGCTTCACTTTCCTCACAGCGCTCAACAGTCTAGCCCCTTAAAATGGAACTCACCATCTTCCCTTGTGAAGGCCGCACAGGTTGAGATGTAACTCTACAGCCCCTCCTCACAACTTCTCCTAGTTTTGAACTGACTAATGAGGACCCCACTTCCTGAGCTATGTCGGTATGACTCTTCAATTCTTCAAAAGTACCTTGACAGTTTGCTTCTCTCTGTAGAAATATTAATTTCTCAATTCAATTCCTTTAGTGGGCCTTTTGCTCGCCCCCGGGCAATGTTCTATATCATTTAGATGGCCTTCCTGTCCTGACCCAAGGTTTTCATCCTTCTGCTCCACCAAGCTCTGTTCTTTTCCTTTAACAAGACCTTCCTGACCTGGACTCCAAACTGCTAAATGTCTTTTTACATTTCCTTATGTTATTACGACTAGTGTTGAGCGATACCTTCCGATATTTGAAAGTATCGGTATCGGATAGTATCGGCCGATATCCGAAAAATATCGGATATCGCCGATACCGATACCCGATACCAATAGAAGTCAATGGGACACAAATATCGGAAGTGATCCTGGATGGTTCCCAGGGTTTGAAGGAGAGGAAACTCTCCTTCAGGCCCTGGGATCCATATTCATGTGTAAAATAAAGAATAAAAAAAAAAAATAGGGATATACTCACCCTCGGACGTGCCCTGGTTGTAACCTCTGCAACCGGCAGCCTCCGTTCCTAAGAATGAGCGCGTGAAGGACCTTCGATGATGTCGTGGTTTGTGATTGGTCACGTGACCGCTCATGTGACCGCTCACGCGACCAATCACAAACCGCGACGTCATCGAAGGTCCTTCACACCCTGTATTCTTAGGAACGGAGGCTGCCGGTTACATCGGTAAGGTCCAGGGGCCGCCGGAGGGGTGAGTATATCAATATTTTTTATTTGTATTCTTTATTTTTTACATGAATATGGATCCCAGGGCCTGAAGGAGAGTCTCCTCTCCTCCAGACCCTGGGAACCATACACTGGGAACTTCCGATTCCGATTTCCGATATCACAAAAATATCGGAACTCGGTATCGGAATTCCGATACAGCAAATATCGGCCGATACCCGATACTTGCGGTATCGGAATGCTCAACACTAATTACGACGTACTATCTGATGTGTAGCTGTGCTCCCTCTGCACACACAACACCCGTTGGCATGAAAGTCTCCATGTTATTAGACTTAAGGTCTTTTACTACTGAATTGTAGGCCCTTTCTGAGTCATAACAGGAAATCTGCCTCAGCTAGTGCCCATATAACTCCTTTCATATGAGCTAGTCCCAATGATTAACCATTTTCATACTGACTAACTGTTGCTTGGCAGAAAATGACTACATTAGTATTTCAACACATAGTAATGCAAATTACCAACCAGACAAAACAGTAGAATGTATTATATGATCACAAACACCGTGAACACCATGTCTGCAAATTGAGATTCTGATTTGGCTTTTATCCTAAGTCATATTGAAAGACTCGTTAAAGGGTTGATTGTGACTTGTAAGATAGCTACTTCCAACAGGTGGCACTATAGCATTCAAGTCCTCTTTCTTTCTGAAGAGGCAATTTGCATATTACATTTCCCAGAGGAGCATTGCACAGTGAATAAGCCTCCTTATCTTGATCAGCCTGGTATGTCACTCTCCATAAGGAGAAACCTTACCCCTAAGACCCCAGTCCAGAGCCTCTCACCCAGCCAAATCAGTTCTCATACTTTGCGCTGATGAGGGTCAATAGCCTGAAACACCGTGTCTGCAAATTGACATTCTGATTGGGCTTTTATCTGAAGTCATATTGCAAGACTCGTTAAAGAGTTGATTGTGAACTTGTAGGATCGCTACTTCCAACAGGTGGCACTATAGAGTTCAAGTCCTCTTTCTCTCTGAAGAGGCAATTTGCATATTATATGACCACAGATTCTTTCAGTGGGATGTGACATCATCTCCACTTACAGAACCCATGACTATCTTCAGGACCCTGATCCCTTGTTCTGGCTGGTGTCCAAGTCTTTGCCAGGCTGTACTTAGAATTCCATATCAATGAATGGATAGATACAGTGCATGCACCATCACATCTCCACTTACTGGTGGTCAGATGCCAGAAATGGTGGATCAGGGACAGCCATTCTAAAGATAGGTTTGGCTCCGCCTCTCTATTTTTAGAATGAGATCCATAAATGTCTTCCGGGGGACAACCACTGTTAGTGGTGCATGGTTCTTAATGAATTTGTGGCATTTTTGGGCTGCACATGAACCACAATCTGAAATCTTTGCTAGCAAAAAGCTGGAATCGATTTTTGCTTAAATTATCCCATTTTCTTGTGCCATATTTGAGTGAATCCCTTTACTGACCACTTTTAGAAGAGGGTCAATGCTGATGCAAAAGGACAAAAAACCAAAATAATACTCAACTTTTAAATGCCAGAAAATTGTTGCAAAACTGTTTGACCATTCTTTTTAGACTGGACATGTGGCCCAGACAAGAATAGAGGTTCATGTCTGCCCAATTTATTCAAAAATTAGAATAGAGGTTCATGTCTGCCCAATTTATTCAAAAATTAGAATAGAGGTTCATGTCTGCCCAATTTATTCAAAAATTAGAATAGAGGTTCATGTCTGCCCAACTTATTCAAAAATTATTTAATACAATATTCCATGTATGACAATTATACCATGCTCATGTATTTGAGGTACATTTTTTGCTGTCATTTCTACCGTAAATTCTAGACTGGAAAAAAAGGGATAAAAGGATAAAAAAAAATTGAAAACGATCTGAAATGCTTGAACTCGTGAGTTTTGATGCGTTAAAGATGGGATTGTTTCAATAAAATCTCATGACAGATCCTTGACATCCACGCACTCATACCCCAAGTGACAAAAGTATCTTTTTTTTTTTGCTACTAGACGTAAATATTGACAAATTGTTTTACACTCTGATTAGATTGGGATCTGCAGTGGGATTGAAATAGTTTAGTATGAGAGGAAGGCGTAGCAGGAAATTGAGGTCACTAGGTCGTATTTCCTTTAAGAATTGTATTTTGAATGGAATGTGTGTGCCATTTAATTGAGTTTTTGTCCAAATATTAGGAAGTGTTTGTGTATTATAAGCATGTTTATTAGGACCACAACATTTGCTGATCCTATTGTTGATTTATGAGACTATATGTTCATGTGTATTGGTGCATATTGTGCATTAGAGACAAATTTGTGCATCCCATTGTAAAAGTCACACAAACTGTTTTGCTATAGCTAGCACAACACGATCACAGTTATTATCTGCAACTCTCTATATTCTTCTGCCTTATCCTTTTTGTCTTATTAATGCATTTTAGTCACCGTCTCTACTGAATCAACCACTTTACTCATATGTGACCTTAATTACCTTGGTGATGACACTTAAACTTCATTATTTATGAACTTGTCTTACTAGCCTTATGCTTCGAACCCACAATGCACAGCTCGTAGCTCGCTGAATGGTGGTTTCATTACTACAGGATTATTCTGGCTTTTATTTTCTGTAATTTATTTTTATTTAATCCAAAAAATGCATGTCCCATCTCCTACATTTTATAATGAAATATATCTCCTTACTTAAAATGAAAGGGCACCGATTAGCAGATCTCCTGCTCCGTGTACAGGACTTTTTACATTTTATATCCAGGCAGGTAGCTTCTTTTTCTGAATAGATATGTGGAAAGAAGCAAGGGCGGACATATCATTGGTGCAACCTGCGCAGTCGCATAGGGGTCTAAGGCCGGCGTCACACTAGGCGTATGAAAATACGGTCCGATTTTTACGGCCGTAATATGCAGTAATTGTCCCAAAACACTGTTCCGTATTGAATGCGAGGATGCGATTTTTACGCACAAATTTATCTGTGTGTCATCCATATGGCTTCCGTACGGCGATTTTTTCTTGCAGGCTTGCAAAATGGACATATCATGGATCCATCGGCTCAAATATTCTTAAAAACATATATACAGTCTATATATATATATATATATATATATATATATATATATATATATATATAGTGAGTCACACATATATATATATATATATTTAATTCAGCGCTAGATAGCAGAAAAGCCGGTAATTCAATTGCCGGCTTTTCCTATCTCCTTCACAAGCCCGACAGGATATGAGACATGGTTTACATACAGTAAACCATCTCATATCCCTTCTTTTATTACATATTCCTCTTTACTAATGTAAGAAGTGTCTCTGTGTAAAATTTGGGGTCTCTAGCTAACTCATATGAACTCGAGCGTGGGACCTTTTCAGAATATTATCTCACGCTTGAGTTCATATGAGTTCATCCAGCAGAGCGCGCATCACCGCAACTCGAGGTAGCTACAGTACATTCCCCTGCATTCCATTCATTCACCAAGTTTTACAGGCAGGAGCACAGCTGCATTAGCAGAGCTCCTGGGTGTAAAATGATTTAACCCCTTCAGATGGATTTACAGCGTGGGACAAGACTGAACGACGGAAGGTATTGAATATTGTTGTTTGTTTTTTTTAACTTTATTTCAGGTGACAAGGGTCTTCAGGTGGATTAAGAGTATAATAAAATATTACAACACCATGTGTCTTTATTTCATTAAAATACTTTTTAATAATGTTGTGTGTGTTTTATTAACCATTTCGTACTATTGGATTAATTATGGATAGGTGTCATAATTGACGCCTCTCCATTATTAACCTGGCTTAATGTCACCTTACAATAGCAAGGTGACATTAACCCTTTATTACCCCATATCCCACCGCTACAGGGGAGTGGGAAGAGAGAGGCTAAGTGCCAGAATAGGCGCATCTTACAGATGTGCCTTTTCTGGGGTGGCTGAGGGCAGATGTTTTTAGCCAGGGGGGTCCTATAACCATGGTCCCTCTCTAGGCTATTAATATCTGCCCTCAGTCACTGGCTTTCCCACTCTGGTGGAGAAAATTGCGCGGGAGCTCACGCCAATTTTTTCCGGGATTTAACCCTTTAATTTAATAGCTAGAGACCCCAAATTTGACACAAAGACACTTCTTACATTAATAAAGAGGAATATGTAATAAAAGAAGGGATATGAGATGGTTTACTGTATGTAAACCATGTCTCATATCCTGTCGGGTTTGTGAAGGAGATAGCAAAAGCCGGCAATTGAATTACTGGCTTTTCTGCTATCTAGCGCTGAATTAAATATATATATATGTGTGTGTCTCACTGACACACATATATATATATATACCTATTCTATGTGTACACATTTATTCTACCTATTCTATTCTATTCTATTCTGTCAGTGTGATTTTACTGTACACCGCACTCAATTGCCGGCTTTTCTCTAGAACACCGGTGCGTATTTCTCGCAAGTCACACTGATGGTCCGTGTGTAATCCGTAATTTTCTCGCCCCCATAGACTTTCATTGGCGTATTTTTTGCGCAATATGCTGACAAACGCAGCATGCTGCGATTTTCTACTCCCGTAACATACCGTATATTACGGATGCATAATATACGGCAGATAGGAGCTGCTCCATAGAGAATCATTGGGCCATGTGCAATGCGTATTTTCTGGACATATTTTCTGCTCTCATACGTCCGTAAAACTCGCTAGTGTGACGCCGGCCTAAGAGGTAAGGGGGGCAATTATCACCTTCCAGTGGAAAGAAGGTAAGTTTTACTTTGGACATAGGTCTGGACAATATTTTCTTGTACCATCCTCTGTAGAGGAAATGTAGTATTATATGATGACTACTGAAATAAATATACAGTCATGTAACACGTGGCTTAAGTTGTCTTTAGAAATCAATCCACTAGGGATGTCGCTAGATATACTATGGGCTGAAGGATGGATATGCCTGGGGAATGGCTGAATACAAAGTCCAGCAAATCAGACGGCATATAGAGAGGATTAAACAATGAGCTAACGCTAGCCAAAGCCATAAGTTAGCTATCTACTCTGCTTTCCTTATTAAAGGGAATCTGTCAGGAGGATTTTACATCTCAAAGCTATTTTTATGTCCATGTAGCTCTTAAAATAGTCTAGTAATACCATTAAATGGCCTGTCTGTCTCCTTTTGCACTGAGGAATCAGTGCTTCAATTGACTTGCAAATCAGGCTGAAGAACTATTTGTAGATATGCAGCCTCTGTCTCTCCAGCTCTATTCCCCGCTCAGCGCTGCCTCCTCCTCGAGTGAAGGTTCCTTTTCCTGATGTCACACAACATAGAGGTTGTCAATTAAGTTGGAGGAGGTGATGCTTGGTGGCAAATAGAGCTGGAGTGACGTAGGCTTCAGATCTACAAATAGCTTTTCAGACTCATTTTCATATAAATTCAAATGCTGATTTCTCATTAACAGAGGAACAGACTGCCCATGTAAAAGTATTGCTGGACATGTGTTTGAAAAAGCAACATGCATATATAAATAATTTGGGGGGTGAAATCAACCTCACAGATTCTCTTTAAAATAAATTTTTACTTTCTAAGAAAATATGTAATTAAGTGACTACCAGGATACCCCGTACTAGTTTGTCAAGGGGAAACAAAGAATAAAACAAATAAATGTCCTGCATCTTCATTCTGTGTTTCTCTTGACAGCCATAATCTCTCGATATACATGTGAAGGCCGTGAGATTCCACGAAAATCAGTGAGATCTGAGGAAGAAATATCTTCTCTGTTACACAACTACAAAATAGAAACAAGGAGTCAAGAATGCTGGAGACAATGATGTTTAATCTGTGTTCATTAAGTTAAATCTAACTAAAAGCACATTGAAAGACTTGACCACATAATTGGCAGGAAGTATTGTGAAATATCACATTGAATGTTTCGGTGGGATACCAAAGAATGAGGGATATCTATATGATCTATAAAATTATTATTAGCATATTAAATGTTGTATTCTGAGGACTGTTAACATACTTTTTTATTTCCCTCACACCATAGCACTATAAAATGAGTAAAGCGTCTGTTATAGAACCTGCAGGTCCTGCATCCTGTTTATTCTAGGCAGAAATGTAGCCACTCCTGAAGTTTTGTTGACGCATTTGGCATGTGTCATGGAAAAAAAATTTAAATCCATAAAGACATCTCCAGACAGGAGGCATATCACCCTCACTTGAACATATTAGATTAATCATAACTGGAGAAGTGAGAAACTAATTATAATCGGGGAAGTGAGAGAAAGCTGACACTTCAACCTCCAGTGAAGTAGGGACCTCCTGCAGTAACCAGGTAATTACAACAGGAGATCTGTTCTGTGAACCAGATTAAAATATTCAGAGGCAGAGAAGCACACTTCTGAGACAAAAGCTTCCTTTGTTCAAAGCACTGATCTCAGACTTTCGGGAGCCAGTGGTCAGCCAGTAGTCAGTGATGAATATTGGGGTTTGCATCAATCTGATATCTATGGAAGATATATTTTCACCATCATAGTGAAGGGAGAAACATAACACATTCAATCGCATCACCGAACAGCCAGCAGAATGTCTCCAACTTAATATCGCTAAGATGGATGATTCTATCCATGCTATGTTTCCGCTCTATAGAAAGGTGAAATCATAACAGAAACACGACAACGATATCTTCCACCTGGATCCTTCATGGGGAAGATATCCTTAAAGTTGGGGATCTCATAATCTGCTAAAAGATCTAGCACATCACAAAACCAGCCCCATTATGAGATCACCAAAGGGAGGTACTGTATGTGATCTAACAAAAATCAAGGTTTGAGTTTCTGCCATTGTTCTTTTCTGGAAGACACAGTTCTCTGTGAGAGTGTTCCATTTTTTTCCAATCAGAGTGCTTCCCTCTATAACGATAAGAGCCATTCCTGCAACATCAAGGAGAGCCAAGCGGCAGCCAATCCAGTGGGGTTCAAGGCAAGAGGAATCTTTTCAGGCATTGAAGAAGGCGCTGATGGACTCTCCTATCTTGGCTTATGCTGACTCCTCTCAGCCCTTCGTGCTGTATACTGACGGAAAACTGTACGGACTAGAAGCAGTACTGGTCCAGGTGCAGGAAGGAAGAGAAGGGTGATCGCTTAATCCAGCTGGTCACTGAGAGAGACTGAAAAAGAAAATCCAGGCAGCTATAGTTTGTTTAAGCTAGAGTTGCTGGTGCTGGTGTGGATTATGACCGAAAAAATTAGTAGAGTACTTGGGGTCAGAAATACATGTGTGTACGGACAACAATCTCTTGGCTCTCCTGGGAAATGTGAATCTGGGTGCATTGGAATAGAAGTGGGCCATGAAAATATCCAAGATGATGAGACTACGGACTTCAAACAGATTTCCATGGTTGTAAAATCCACCCAAGATTCTAGAGAAGAGTCCAGACCATCCCGATTTTGGGTTGTTCCAGGGATAAGTGGAAACACCTGCAGCAGTCCGATCCCAACCTAGCAAAGCTGAAGAAGTGGGTTGTCCTAAGACAAAGGCCCTACCAGGAGGCCAGGACTTCTTTACCCGCGAGCACATTGCATATCTTGGGTCAGTGGGAAAGGCTCCTTATGAAGAATGGTTTGCTGCGTCAAAGAATCTAGCTTCCTCTACAGTTTGATGACACCTGGCAAATGATGGCTCCAGAGGCATTGGTGGTGCAGTTAACTAAAGAAGCTCACAATAGAGGTGCTCACTTTGTGTGAGGAAGACCTTTCAGTGATTGTAACGGCTGGTGCATTGGCCCCAACTGCGACAGTAGTCAAAGAGGCCTTCTGAAGATGTCGCCAGTGTGAGTTGAGCAAACTTATTGTTTTAGGGAAACTCAGGTTATTGTAACTGTCAAAGGGACACAGAGAGGGCATTATTACTTTTTAGGGGCAACATGTGGGCCCTGTTTTCTAGGGCACTTACACAGGCACTACTATATTCTAGAGCAGGGGTCTCAAACATGTGGCCTGTGGGCCGCATGCAACCTGCAGGCAGGGCCGGAGTTAGGGCCAGGCAGACCAGACAGCTGCCTAGGGCCCCCATTCTCCCAGGGGCCCCAGCCAGTGGTGTGCGCTAATTATGGCACACCATACTGGCCCGACGTCATGCCGTCCTCTCCCCCCTTCCCCCACATTCAACTTATCGGCATAATAGACGCCAATACAGTTGAATTCATTGATGGAGGAGAGAGTATCAGAAGAGAAATATATAAAGAAATACTTTTGGTGTCACTCTCACTATCTATGTCCCATCCTCAGTGTCCTGTGTGTGGCTGTAAGACTCCCTGCTGTGCCCTGTCTGCGTTAGAGCAAAAGATTTCTAAACTTTCCGCAGCCATCAGCTGAATATAAAACTAATCAACGGGAGTTTACCGCCTTTTCTGTGCAGGTTTTCAACAAGACTGACTTCAGTATCATGCAGAAGATCTAACAACCATCAAAAACTAAAGGGGTTAAAAGGGGTTGTTCAGGACTTTAACATTGATGTCATATCCTTAGGATAGGTCATCAATGTGTGATCAGTGTGAGTGCGACACCTGTCACCCCTGCCAATCACCTGGAATGGTTTAGTTAGGGAGCTTCACCACACAGCTCTTTAGATGGAATAGTGGCCATGGTTGGGTACTGCACATCTACCCTTTGTCACACTAGGTGAAGGATAAGTAAGTGCACAACAATGGTAAGAGGGAGGGGGAGCTGACACACTAGAGAAGAGAGGAGTGGAGACCCCTAAGCAGATCTAAAATCACCCTGTCTGCCATAAAGGTCCATACATAGGTTCTGCACCTATCGCCGAGCAGGAACCTAATCCATGCTTGACCCTAGCAATAGGCTCTACATAGGGAGGGGATGAAGTGAGCACTAGTCAGTCCCCACTAAAACTAAAGATAAGGAGGGTAGACAGATGGGAGGGAGACACTTAGCTTGAGAAGACCACCGAGATGTCACCCCAGCAATCCTACAAGGGTCCTCAGGGAAGACGCTAACCGACTGCTAGAACCTCCAACAAGACTGAAGCAAATATGAGCTAACACCAACACTATGCTGCTGTAATTGAATGTATTTAAACCTTCAGCACAGGTGTGTGATTAGAAGCAGAAGGTGGAGGTAACTATTGGGTCCTAGAAGGAAAAAGATAATGACCCATAACAGAAATGCAAAAATCAAGGAGGTGCTTGAGCTAAATGCGAAGACCTTCTGCAGCTGGATACAGGATCCAGGATGACACACCCGTGACACCCTTTATTGAAGAGATGGTGGATGTGAAGTACTCGGCTGCAGCCACTATACAGTCAGCGAAGCTCTGTTGTGCACCTCCGCAACTGAGCAGCTCCCACCACCACTGACACCATCAACAGCTGATTAGTGGGGGATGCCAGGTGTCGCACCCCCATCGAACAGGCATTGATTACCTTTCCTAAGGATAGGCCATCAATGTTAAAGTAATAGACAACCCCTTTTAAGACAACTTTCCCTAAATCCTATCCAGACACATACAAGCAGTGAAAAAAAAAAGTACAAAAGGAAATAGATATTCAAATATTTGCTTTTCTCATTTTAGTCTTATTGGTTTTCAGTAGAACATTAGACTCTCATGGTGACAAATCACAGGCCTCTGTAATTTCCCTGTGAACACTAGTGACAATTAAAACTATTTGGAGCCATTTGTCATTGTGGCTTTGTGTCAATGACAAAGCTAAGAGAGGCAGCATAACATAGCATAATGGAAGTATACCTTAAAAGCATTGCTGGGATTTTGAATTTCTTCTATGCTATTTTATATTATTGTTACATACTGGACTAACTAGTTGTGCTACCTTACATGACAATCCCATGAGATACCATCTGTGAAATATAAAAACAGGTGATTAGTTTCATATTTCTTAGCTTGTGTACCCTGCTGTTAAGTTAGAGAAAGCATGTCATTAGAAAATGAAAATCAAAGACGCGATATATAGGAGACGTTATTACTGACATTTCATGATCTGTTTGTAAAGATGAGTGAAACTAATAAATTGCTCACAGAACAAAGGTGGGAGGAAGCAAAGCTTTAAAGGACCACTGCACCTAAATTAAAGCTTTGTAGACAGATATTTGCACACATCACACACAGCCTCAGTTTAATGCTACTTTATGTAGCACACGGGGAATTGCATTAGTAATAACTCCATAATATAATAGTATACCAATTGTTATAAGAGCAGAAACATTTAAAACATAAAATACAGAATTGCAGGAAATGTAAATTTATCCACCACCATCATGGTAAATGATGGCTGAACCCTGTCTCTCCTGCTTTTCAGCTGATGTGGGACTGATGGTGACGTTGCTGTGTCCATTCCAGAGCAGAAAAAAGTCAGGGAGGCGTGGTTCAGACTTTACACGATGTTCCAGTTACTCTACTGTAGACATTTTGGGTGGCCAGCAAGAGAACAGGGCACCAATATCCAATATGGAGGGATTAGAGTCTATTGGATACAGTGACAATATATTAAAAACATATGCTATGGAAGGCGGTGGGTTGTTTTAAGAGTCCCCAAATGCAGTAGATTCTTTATTCATAGAAACTATAGGATGCACTGCATGGCAGATAATGGCTGTTGTAACCTGATCATTTTACATTGACCAGCCGTGACATTGCAGTTAGAGAATAGAGGGGATGTGTTCTGCCAATGACGTAGAATGGTCAGGAGGAGGGGAGAACTCAGGACTAGAGATGAGTGGAATCGAATTTTGGAAGACCAAGTTCGAGTCAAATTTCCTGAAATTCGTGGTTTTACGCAAATTCGAACATTTTCAGATTTAATTTGCGGTTCACAAAATAAAACCTCTCGTCCTGCACTATAACCCACACTACCGAAGTATCAGAAAGCAGGTTAACATCATTTCGCATTGCTGCACTGGGCTCCCTATAAAGTTCTGCAGCTATGACATACAGTATAGCTTCTTATCATACCTTGTACAGTGGTGGTCAGTACCTCGGACATCACAGATCAGCAGTCCCCAGTGGAACAGAGTTTGTCCGGCAGAGCTATTTTCCATCTCCAGAGTAACTGGGTAAGTGTCTCTTCCTACAGTGAAAGCAGGGCCGGCGTTAGTGGCAGGCAGACCAGGCAGCTGCCTAGGGCCCCCTGCTCCCCCAGGGGCCCCCAGTCAGTCACCTGCCACCAGCATCGACTCCTACCCATCAGCGCCGACTCATTCAACTATAGCGGCAACTAAGATGCTGGTATAGTTCAATGCAATGATGGAGGGGAGAGCGTCAGCTGATGCTCCCTCTCCCATCATTCCCCTGTGCCTCTGACACTGTGGGTGCATGATGATGTCACATCATCGCGTACCTGCTGTGTGCCGTGCAGACTGCAGCTGCTGAGAGCAGAGCCGTGCCTGGAGCAGCGTGGGGCACGAGGAGAGGTGAAGATTGTGTTTTTTTAATATATGAATGAGTGAGGGGAGGGGGGGTTGGTTTATATTCTATAGGGGGGCTGTATTATATTCTATGGGGGTTGCATTAGATTCTATGGAGGGCTGTATTATATTTTATGGGGGCCTACATTATATTCTATGGGGTCTGCATTATATTCTATGGGGGCTGTATTATATTTTATGGGGGCCTAAATTATATTCTATGGGTGCTGAATTATATCCTATGGGGGGCTGCATTATACTCTATGAGGGGCTACCATAAATTCTAGGGAGGGGCTGCATTATATCATATGAATGTGCTGCATTATATTGTATATATTCTATATCACACAGTCTGCTGTTTGATTCCTATAAGTGTGTCCTAGAAGTGTGAAGATTAATTTTAGAATTAAAACCAGAAGGATGTATACAGACTGTGCCCTGCTATCTGCCACCATCGCACTCTAACCAGCATGTCTATTCTTCCTACAGGTATGTTCATGCACCCAGCTCTCCAGCCTGCTCTCCTGCCTTGTCTGTCTATGAAGTGCACATAGTACATCACCCAACTTTCCACACAGACTTTCCTCTGCTCCTAGCATTCACATGGTATGCCTTTCAGCTAACCCCAGCTTACCCCAGTGTTGTTTATGACCTTGTTTACTCAATGCTTGATTGCATGCATCTGGTCCACCCTTAATTCTCTGACCAAGATGAGCAGAGACCACTCCTCTCTGCTTCACACCTGAATGCACTTAGTTGTACATATATTGCATAGCACAAGTCTGCAATGACTTTAGTCTGCTGTGTGATTCCTATAAGTGTGTCCTAGAAGTGTGAAGATTAATTTTAGAATTAAAAACAGAATTGAACCAGAAGGGAACTGAAGGTAACTGGCCAGTCACTGTAAATAATGTTTCTGTTTGTTTTCACTTTCACCCCTATAATCCTTCACTTTCTGCAAACTCCCCTAATCCCTACTCCTAGTAAAGAACAATTCATCTACTCTTCAATCCTCCCCATCCATCTCACCTCCTCCTCAGAACTGTTCCTTAACATACAATCCTCTGTCTCCAAGCACAGACAGACACCTCATGCCCTCTCCTGCTCCCACCTGCTAACACTTTCTCTGCTCCTTCTCACTGCTGGTGATATCTCTCCAAATCCTGGTCCTCCTCACCACATCCCCACAGTCAGTTCTACCTCCCACCCACGCTCCATTACAAATTTCCATAACCTCTCTAACCTTATACCCATTCGCCCAGCCACCACTTCCCCAGTCCCACTAACAGGAGCTCTGTGGAATGCTCGCTCTGTCTGCAACAAGCTTCCCTAAATCCACGATCTTTTTGTTACTACCAAACTTTCCTTCCTCGCCTTCACTGAAACCTGCCACACCCCTTCTGACACAGCCTCTCCTGCTGCGCTTTCCTATGGTGGCTGTCACCTTTCTCACACACCCCTCCACAGCAGCAAGCATGGCAGAGGAGTTTGTTTTCTCCTGTCAGATAACTGCTCCTTCACCCCAATCCCACTGCCACCCTCTGTTACCCTCCCTTCCTTTGAGGTGCACTCTGTGCGCATCTATGCCCCCACCAACCTCCAACTGGCTGTCATTTACTGCCCCCCTGGGCCAGCCACCACCTTCTTTGTCCACTTCACCACCTGGCTACTTCATTTCCTTTCTACGGACATCCCCACTATCATCATGGGCGACTTCAACATACCCATTGACACTTCCCTCTCAGCTGCCACTAAACTTCTATCTCTCACTTCCTCCTTCGGCCTCACTCAATGGTCTTCTGCAGCCACTCACAAAGATGGTCACACATTGGACCTCATCTTCACCCACCTCTGCTCCCTATCTAACCTCTCTAACTCACCTCTTCTTCTTTCTGACCACAATCTACTCACATTCTCTTCCCTCTCCACTCCTTGTCCACAATCCCCACCCCACAAACTTGCACACCCTCGCAGAAATCTTAATCACCTTGATATACATTCACTCTCTGAATCCCTCCTCCTTCTCACAGACATAAGTTCCCTACACAATGCGGATGACGCTGCCACTCTATATAACACCACAATAGCTGCAGCTTTGGAATCTCTTGCCCCTCTCACACATACCAAAGCTCGCAAAATTAACAGACAGCCCTGGCACACCAGCCTGACCAAGGAACTGAGGCGAGCTTCCAGGGCTGCTGAGCGGAGATGGAAAAGATCCCACTCCAGAGAGCACTTCACCGCATTCAAACAGTCCCTCATTATTTTCAAGACCACACTCACCACAGCTAAACAAACCTACTTCTCGTCTCTCATATCCTCCCTGTCTCACAACCCTAAACAGTTATTCAACACCTTCAACTCTCTCCTCCATCCCCCAGCACCTCCTCCCTCCCCACTCATCTCAGCTGCAGACTTTGCCTCATTTTTCAAGCAGAAGATTGAGAACATCAGAGAGTTTTAGTCGACAACCCCCAGAGCCCTTCCTCCCAACTACCCAGCCCTCCACCTCGAAAACCAACTTCTCCACCATTACAGAAGATCGACTCTCCACTCTACTCTCAAGATCGCATCTCACCACCTGTGCACTTGACCCGATCCCTTTCCACTTCATCCCAAACCTCGCCACAGTCTTCATCCCAACTTTAACCCATCTCTTCAACCTATCACTAACAACTGGTGTTTTCCCCTCAAGCTTTAAACATGCCTCAATCACACCTATCCTCAAAAAGCCCTCTCTTGACCCATCCTCTGTATCTAGCTATCGCCCTATATTACTTCTCCCCTATGCCTCAAAACTACTGGAACAACATATCCATCTTGAACTGTCCTCCCATCTATCTTCCTGCTCCCTTTTTGACCGCTTACAACCAGGCTTCCGGTCACACCACTCCACTGAAACTGCCCTAACTATGGTCACCAATGACCTATTAACCGCCAAGAGCAAGCGACAGTACTCTATCCTCCTCCTCCTGAACCTGTCCTCTGCCTTTGACACAGTGGACCATTCCCTATTACTACAGACCCTCTCATCCCTTGGCATCACAGACTTGGCCCTATCCTGGATCTCGTCATACCTAACTGACCGAACATTCAGCATCTCCCATTCACACACCACCTCCTCACCTCGCCCCCTATCTGTCGGAGTCCCTCAAGGTTCAGTTCTAGGGCCCCTGCTCTTCTCCATTTACACTTTTGGCCTGGGAAACCTCATGGAATCTCACAGTTTTCAGTATCATCTCTATGCTGATGACACACAGATCTACATCTATGGACCAGATATCACCACCCTACTAACCAGAATCCCTCAATGTCTATCCGCTATTTCATGCTTCTTCTCCGCTAGATTTCTAAAACTTAACATGGAAAAAACAGAATTCATAGTCTTTCCCCCATCTCACGCGAACCCCCCAACGAACCTATCCATTACAGTAAACGGCTGCCCACTCTCCCCAGTCCCACAAGCTCGCTGTCTCAGGGTAATCCTTGACACTGATCTCTCCTTCAAACCGCACATCCAAGCCCTTTCCACTTCCTGCCGCCTTCAACTCAAAAATATTTCACGGATCAGTACATTTCTAAACCAAGAATCTGCAAAAACCCTAGTCCATGCCCTCATCATCTCCTGCCTCGACTACTGTAACCTCCTGCTCTGTGGTCTCCCCTCTAACACTCTCGCACCCCTCCAATCTATTCTAAACTCTGCTGCCCGACTAATCCACCTGTCCCCCCGCTATTCCCTGGCCTCTCCCCTCTGTCAATCCCTTCACTGGCTCCCCATTACCCAGAGACTCCAGTACAAAAGCCTAACCATGGCATACAAAGCCATCCACAACCTGTCTTCTCCATACATCTGTGACCTCGTCTCCCGGTACTTTCCTGCACGCAACCTCCGATCCTCACAAGATCTCCTTCTCTACTCCCCTCTTAACTCCTCTTCCCACAATCGCATACAAGATTTCTCTCACGCATCACCCCTACTCTGGAACTCTCTACCACAACATATCAGACTCTCACCTACTATCGAAACCTTCAAAAAGAACCTGAAGACCTACCTCTTCCGGCAAGCCTACAACCTGCAGTACCCACTGATCGACCAAACCACTGCACGACCAGCTCTATCCTAACATACTGTATCCTCCCCCATCCCTTGTAGATTGTGAGCCCTCGCGGGCATGGTCCTCTCTCCTCCTATACCAGTTGTGACTTGTATTGTTCAAGATTATTGTACCTGTTTTTATTATGTATACCCCTCCTCACATGTAAAGCGCCATGGAATAAATGGCGCTATAATAATAAATAATAATAATAATTCTATGATGGGGCTACCATATACTCTATGGAGGGGCTGCATTATACTATATGAGTGAGCTGCATTATATTCTATGGGGGTTACATTATATTGTATGGCGGGGCTACAATATACTCAGGGGGCTACATTATATTCTGTGAGGTAGCTGCATTATACTCTGTGGAGTGGCAGCGTTATACTATATGTGGAATGCATTATACTGTATCGAGGACTATGGGGAATGCATTATACTATATGAAGAACTATGGGGTGCATTATACTATGGGAAGTGAATTGTACTACATGGATGACTATGGCGATGCATTATACTATATGGAGCACTATGAGGAGTTTATTATACTATATGGAGGACTGAGCAGTGTATTTTAATATATGGAGGACAATGAGGAGTGTATTATACTATAAGGAGGACTGGGGAGTGTATTATGCTATATGGAGGACTGAGAAGTGTATTATACTATATGGAGGACTGAGGAGTGTATTATACTATATGGAGGACTGATGAGTGTATTATACTATATGGAGGACTGAACAGTGTATTTTAATATATGGAGGACTATGAGGAGTGTGTTTTAATATATGGAGGACTATGAGGAGTGTATTATACTATATGGAGGACTGAGGAGTGTATTATACTATATGGAGGACCGAACAGTGTATTTTAATATATGGAGGACTATTCGGAGTGTATTATACTATATGGAGGACTAAGGAGTGTATTATACTATATGGAGGACTGAATGTATTTTAATATATGGAGGACTATGAGGAGTGTATTATACAATATGGAGGACTATGAGGAGTGTATTATACTATATAGAGGACTATGTGGAGTGTATTATACTATATGGAGAATTATGGGTAGTGTATAATACTATATGGAGGACTGAGGAGTGTATTTTAATATATGGAGGATAATGAGGGGTGTATTATGTTATATGGAGGACCTTGAGGAGTGTATTATACTATATGGAGGACTGAGTAGTGTATTATACTATATGGAGGACTGAGTGTATTTTATTATATGGAGAACTATTAGGAGTAGGGTTGAGCGACTTTTACTTTTTCAGGATCGAGTCGGGTTTCGCAAAACCCGACTTAGTCAAAAGTCAGGTCGGGTGAAATCGGCCGATTATTGCGAAAAGTCGGGGATCCGACCGAAACCCAATGCAAGTCAATGGAGAATCAAAGTCGGCAGTGAGTGGAGGACAGGAAAACACCAACAGAGCCCATTTTAATGCCAAAAACATCAATTCTTGTTACTTAAGCTTGCCAATCTTAATTTACCTTATAATAATAGTTAGCCATTGAAAATTTGGGGGTCATTTGGCAACAGTTGTGGGGGGAGTAGGGCTGGCTCAAGTTTTTCGTGGGCCCAGGAAACGCGGACTACGTCACGGCGGTGGAGCAGGGAGAGGTAAGTATTTCAACTTTGCAAGTGCTGTGATCCTGAGCAAGCAGGGGGGCACACTCGTTTTCATTGCCACTGGCACAGGGCCCCTCAAAGTACGGCGTTGTGATTGACGGCGGGGGCGCCTCCCACCGGCAGAGACACTTTTGCGTACTATGAGGGGCCCTGTGCCAGTGATGTCGCCAACGAGTATGCCCCCCGCCTGTTGAAGGAACCTGCACTTTCATATGCACCTTCCTCTTTGTCCCCGTGTAAGGTGGTATAGTATGCGAGAAGGGGAACCAGACTTTCTGCAGGGTCAGATACTGGCTATGTAGAGTGCAAGGGGAATGTAGTGGTCTGGGTCAATTATCCGGCAGACTCATCTAGCAGTGGCTGGGCAATGGGCAGGATGAGGAGGAAACACAGATATAGGCCCAAAGAATAAAGTAGGCTAAATGCAGTTCAAAATTGGTAACAGGGGTAAACAGGCAGCACTGCTTTGTTCAGTGGAGAACAGCAAGGAGCGGCAGACACCGTTAGTAGGCCCAACCAAACCAGTAGGCCAAATGCAGTTTTAAAATTCCTATAGGCCAAAAGCCTGAAGATTGAAGCTCAGGAGAAAAACACAGGAGAATACCAAGGAGCGGCAGACACTGTTAGTAGGGCCAACCAAGCTAGTAGGCCAAATGCACTTTAATATGTGATATCTGCTGCAAATTGAGGCTCTGCTTTGTGCAGTGAAGGACAGCTGTATTGAGTGGCGCAGGCAGACACAGGTAGTAGGCCTAAATTAAAAAAGTTGGCTCAATGCAGTTTAAAATTGGTTACAGGGGTACACAGGCGGCAGAGCGTTGTTAAGCGGAGGCTGATTGTCAGGACTGGAGTAGCCCAGACAGACTTAGTAGGCCTAAAATAAAAAGTTGGCTCAATGCAGTTTAAAATGGGTAACAGGGGTACACAGGCAGCACTGGTTTGGTCAGCGGAGGACGATTGCTAGGAGTGGCGCAGACAGACTTACTAGGCCTAAAATAAAAAAGTTGGCTCAATGCAGTTCTAAACTGGTAACAGGAGTAAACTGGTGGCACTGCTTTGTTCGGTGGAGGACAACTGGAATAAGTGGCTGACACAGTACGTTGGCCTAAATAGTAAAGCGGGCTAAATGTCTGCAAAAAAATGTTCGTAAATAAATAGGTGGCAAAGCAACGTACAGGGGTGCGTTCCTCTGCTGAGTACCAGATAGTGGTAGTTCGCGCACAGTATTCACAGGCCAAAATGGAGGGCATGGTCCCTGTATATATTTACTGTCATCTCTAAATTTGTATTGGCAGTGCCATTCAAGGATTTAACAGCACCGACTAAACAGCGGTGGAGAACTGTTTGAGCTGGGGGGGGAACACTCTCTCGTGGGCGGCGGTACTGGCCCAGGGCTCCTCATATTACGACGGTGTGTCTGACATTGGGTGTGCACCCCCACCGCCAGAGACACTTAATTGTACGATGAGGGACCCTGTGCCAGTGACATCGCCAACGAGTATGCCCCCCCACCTGTTGAAGGAACCTGCACTTTCATCTGCACCTTCCTCTTTGTCCCCGTGTAAGGTGGTATAGTATGCGGGAAGGGGAACCAGACTTTCTGCAGGGTCAGATACTGGCTATGTAGAGTGCAAGGGGAATGTAGTGGTCTGGGTCAATTATCCGGCAGACTCATCTAGCAGTGGCTGGGTAATGGGCAGGATGAGGAGGAAACACAGATATAGGCCCAAAGAATAAAGTAGGCTAAATGCAGTTTAAAATTGGTAACAGGGGTAAACAGGCAGCACTGCTTTGTTCAGTGGAGAACAGCAAGGAGCGGCAGACACCGTTAGTAGGCCCAACCAAACCAGTAGGCCAAATGCAGTTTTAAAATTCCTATAGGCCGAAAGCCTGAAGATTGAAGCTCAGGAGAAAAACACAGGAGAATACCAAGGAGCGGCAGACACTGTTAGTAGGCCCAACCAAACTAGTAGGCCAAATGCACTTTAATATGTGATATCTGCTGCAAATTAAGGCTCTGCTTTGTGCAGTGAAGGACAGCTGTATTGAGTGGCGCAGACAGACACAGGTAGTAGGCCTAAATTAAAAAAGTTGGCTCAATGCAGTTTAAAATTGGTTACAGGGGTACACAGGCGGCAGAGCGTTGTTAAGCGGAGGCCGATTGTCAGGACTGGAGTGGCCCAGACAGACTTAGTAGGCCTAAAATAAAAAAGTTGGCTCAATGCAGTTTAAAATGGGTAACAGGGGTACACAGGCAGCACTGGTTTGGTCAGCGGAGGACGATTGCTAGGAGTGGCGCAGACAGACTTACTAGGTCTAAAATAAAAAGTTGGCTCAATGCAGTTCAAAATGGGTAACGGGTACACAGGCAGCATTGTTTTGGTCAGCGGAGGACGATTAGTAGGAGTGGCGCAGACAGACTTACTAGGCCTAAAATAAAAAAGTTGGCTCAATGCAGTTCAAAATGGGTAACGGGTACACAGGCAGCATTGTTTTGGTCAGCGGAGGACGATTAGTAGGAGTGGCGCAGACAGACTTACTGGGCCTAAAATAAAAAAGTAGGCTCAATGCAGTTCAAAATGGGTAACGAGTACACAGGCAGCATTGTTTTGGTCAGCGGAGGACGATTAGTAGGAGTGGCGCAGACAGACTTACTAGGCCTAAAATAAAAAAGTAGGCTCAATGCAGTTCAAAATGGGTAACGGGTACACAGGCAGCATTGTTTTGGTCAGCAGATGACGATTAGTAGGAGTGGCGCAGACAGACTTACTAGGCCTAAAATAAAAAAGTTGGCTCAATGCAGTTCAAAATGGGTAACGGGTACACAGGCAGCATTGTTTTGGTCAGCGGAGGATGATTGCTAGGAGTGGCGCAGACAGACTTACTAGGCCTAAAATAAAAAAGTTGGCTCAATGCAGTTCTAAACTGGTAACAGGAGTAAACTGGTGGCACTGCTTTGTTCGGTGGAGGACAACTGGAATAAGTGGCTGACACAGTACGTTGGCCTAAATAGTAAAGCGGGCTAAATGTCTGCAAAAAAATGTTCGTAAAAAAAAGGTGGCAAAGCAACGTACAGGGCTGGGTTCCTCTGCTGAGTACCAGATAGTGGTAGTTCGCGCACAGTATTCAGAGGTCAAAATGGAGGGCATGGTCCCTGTATATATTTACTATCATCTCTCAATTTGTATTGGCAGTGCCATTCAAGGATTTACCCGCACCGACTAAACAGCGGTGGAGCACTGTTTGAGCTGGGGGGGGAACACTCTTTCGTGGGTTGCGGTACTGGCCCAGGGCCCCTCATATTACGACGGTGTGTCTGACATTGGGTGTGCACCGCCACCGTCAGAGACACTTAATTGTACGATGAGGGACCCTGTGCCAGTGCCGTCGGCCAAAAGTGGGCAAACCCACCTGTCCAGGCAAACGGCACTCGCACGGGTGCTTGCGCCAAGTGGTGACCACGTGCCCGTGGGGGGAGTCAGCCCATTTAGGGAGGTGTTAAAAATGGCCTATGGTGGACATTCAGCAGCAGCAAATGGAGGAATTGGAGCAGTCAGTAAGAGGAGTCCAAAAGCAAGACCTTTTTAAAGGAAAACTACGTGTCAGCAGGGGAAGGTGGGGCAAAAGAATGTGAAATCCATGATTGGTTCATTTTAATGAAGGTTAGATCATCAACATTTTGGGTAGCCAGACGTGTCATTTTTTCGGTCAGGATTGAACCAGCAGCACTGAAGACTCTTTCTGATAGCACACTGGCAGCACGAGCTCCTGTAATGCATATTCTGCCAATTCAGGCCAGGTGTCTAGTTTAGATGCCCAGTAATCAAAGGGGAATGACCTGTGAGGGAGAACATCGATAAGGGAGGAAAAGTAGTTTGTAACCATACTGGACAAATGCTGTCTCCTGTCACTTTGAATCGATGCAGCTGTCCCTGATATCAGCGGTCATTGAAAAATCACTCCACAACCTTGTCATAAAACCCCTCTGTCCAACGCCACTTCGGATTTCTGCACCGCTAGTACCTCTGCCATGTTGCCCCCTACGGCTCGTGTGAGAACCATCACCGCCGCTGTGTGCTGGGAATGCCAGAACTAAACGGTCTACAAGAGTTGCTTGTTTGGTAGCCAATATTTGCTCTACGTTCTCATGTGGCATGATATTTTGCAATTTCCCTTTGTAGCGTGGATCCATTAGGCAGGCCAACCAGTAATCATCATCGGTCATCATTTTGACAATGTGGGGGTCCCTTTTTAGGATATGCAAGGAATACTCAGCCATGTGGGCCAATGTTCCAGGTGTCAATTCACTGCTTCTGCTTGGTTGAGGAGCACTTTCTTGCAAATCTACATCACAAGTGTCCCGCAAGAAACCTGTACCAGACCTTGCAACGGCACCAGTTTCTATTGCTCCCTGAGAAGCTCCCTCCTCCCATACATATTCAGCCCCATCATCCTACTCCTCATCCTCTTCGTCTGCCACCTCGTCCTGGACAGTTCCCTGACCAGACAATGGCTGACTGTCATCAAGGCTTCCCTCCTCTTCGGCTGCAGACGCCTGCTCATTAATGTGCATCAAACTTTGCATCAGCAGACGCATAAGTGGGATGCTCATGCTTATGATGGCGTTGTCAGCACTTACCAGCCGTGTGCATTTCTCAAAACACTGAAGGACTTGACAGAGGTCTTGTAGCTTCGACCACTGCACACCAGACAACTCCATGTCTGCCATCCAACTGCCAGCCCGTGTATGCGTATCCTCCCACAAACAAATGACAGCACGCCTCTGTTCACACAGCCTCTGAACCATGTGCAGTGTGGAGTTCCACCTTGTTGCAACATCTATAATTAGGCATTGCTGTGGAAGATTTAGCGATCGCTGATGGTTCAGCATACGGCTGGAGTGTACGGGCGACCGGCGGATGTGCGAACAAAGTTTTCGCACCTTCAGGAGCAGGGCTGGTAACTCCGGATAATTTTTCAGGAAGCACTGCACCACCAGGTTCAAAGTGTGAGCCAAGCAAGGTATGTGTTTAAGTTGTGAAAGGGCTATGGCAGCCATAAAATTCCTTCCGTTATCACTGACTACCTTGCCTGCCTCAAGATGTACACTGCCCAGCCATGACTCACTTTCTTGCTGCAAGAACTCGGCCAGTACTTCCGCGGTGTGTCTGTTGTCGCCCAAACACTTCATTTCCAACACAGCCTGCTGACGCTTACCACTAGCTCTTCCATAATGAGACACCTCGTGTGCAACACTGGAAGCTGCAGATGGAGTTGCCAGGCGACTGCGCTCTGTGGACGAGCTGTCACTTCTGGAGGAGGAGGAGGAGGGGTGTCGAATGCCTACTGCCAACTGTTTCCTAGACCGTGGGCTAGGCAGAACTGTCCCACTATGGCTGTCCCCTGTGGCTCCTGCATCCACCACATTAACCCAGTGTGCCGTGATGGACACGTAACGTCCCTGGCCATGCTTACTGGTCCATGCATCTGTGGTGAGGTGCACCTTTCCACTGACAGACTGCCTCAGTGCATGGACAATGCAGTCTTTGACATGCTGGTGGAGGGCTGGGATGGCTTTTCTCGCAAAGAAGTGGCGACTGGGTAGGTCATAGCGTGGTACTGCGTAGGCCATCAGGTCTTTGAAAGCTTTGCTTTCGACCAACCGGTAGGGCATCATCTCTAACGAGATTAATCTTGCAATGTGGGCGTTCAAACCCTGTGTACGTGGATGAGAGGATGAGTACTTTCTTTTCCTCACAAGAGTCTCTTCTAGGGTGAGCTGGACAGGAGACCTGCAGATGGTGGAACTAGCAGTGGTGGTGGTGGTGGTGGTGGACATGGCGGATTGAGAGACAGTTGGTGATGTTGGCCTACATACAGTGCTTCCTACCAATAACCTTCTGATTCCCTGCCTGCTTTGGCCTTGCGACGATCCCTCCACATTTGCTGCTGGTGGTGTCCGAACCGGTGGGCTTACAGTGAGGGAAGCAATGTGGTGTTGCTGACTACCTTCATTCTGACCAGGTGCACCAACGGTACAGGACGTTTGGTAATTAGTCCAGGCTTGCAAGTGCATGCTGGTTAAATGTCTACGCATGCACGTTGTATTTAAATTTTGAAGAATCTTCCCTCTGCCAAAGGTCTTTGAGCATTTCTTACAGATCACTTTAGACTGATCATTGGGATCTTGGTAAAAAAAATGCCACACTGCACTCTTCCTACTATGGAATTCCTTTTCAGGCATTGCACACTGTGCAACTTTCAGCGGTTGGCCACGCTGTCCTAAAACTGTTTTTGTCACACGTTTTGGGCCTGATACGGGCCTGGCTGATGACAGCTGTTGCGATGTAGATTGGTGTTGCTGCTGATAACCCTCCTCCGCTTCTGAGCTAGTGCCAGCGGCACCCTCTTCCCCCAATGGCTGCCAATCTGGGTCAAGAACTGGGTCATCTATCACCTCCTCCTCCACAATGTCATGTGCACCTTCCTCAGTGTCACCGTGTAAGCCGGTGCTATAGCGTTCGGGACAGGGCACCATAGTCTCATCAGGGTCAGATTCTGGCTCAGGAAACTGCGAGGTCAATGTAGTGATCTGAGTCAATGGAACAGCATCATAATCTAGCTGTGGCTGTGCATCGGTGCACTCCATGTCCGATTCTTCTTGTAATGGGCAGTGTACAATTTCCCTTTCTAACCCTGGCATGGTATGGGTAAAGAGATCCATGGAGTAACCTGTAGTGTCGCCTGACGCATACTTCACTTTTGGTTTGGGAGAAGGACACAAGGAAACGTCTTTTTCCGGACCGGAAGCATCCACTGACGACTGGCTGCTCTTAGATTTTGAACTTTGGGAAGAGGAGGCGAAAGAGCTAGAGGCTGAGTCAGCAAGGAACGCAAAACTTTTTCCTGCTGCTCTGGCTTTAAAAACTGTTTTCCTACTCCCAGGTAAGGGAGCCATCGAGGCCTTGTGTAGCCAGACGATGACGCAGGCTCAACACCTCCAGCCTTAGGTGCTACTGTGCTTTTGCCACTACCACCAGATGCAGCACCACCACCCCATCAGTACTAGCTGGCAACCCCCGCCCATGGCTTCTTCCACCAGACTTCCTCATTTTTTGGGGGGAGACACTGAACCACAACTCTGGCCCAGTGGTATAACACAACACTATGAACCCGGCAGAAAGTGACTGCCTGATATACGACACACTTGCAGTACAGCAGAATATAAACTGTGTGAAAATTACTATCTCACTTTTGGGGGGAGACACTGAACCACAACTCTGGCCCAGTGATATAACACAACACTATGAACCTGGCAGAAAGTGGCTGCCTGATATACCACACACTAGCAGTACAGCAGAATATAAACTGTGGGAGAATTACTATCTCACTTTTGGGGGGAGACACTGAACCACAACTCTGGCCCAGTGGTATAACACAACACTATGAACGTGGCAGAAAGTGGCTGCCTGATATACCACACACTAGCAGTACAGCAGAATATAAACTGTGTGAGAATCACTATCTCACTTTTGGGGGGAGACACTGAACCACAACTCTGGCCCAGTGGTATAACACAACACTATGAACGTGGCAGAAAGTGGCTGCCTGATATACCACACACTAGCAGTACAGCAGAATATAAACTGTGTGAGAATTACTATCTCACTTTTGGGGGGAGACACTGAACCACAACTCTGGCCCAGTGGTATAACACAACACTATGAACCTAGCAGAAAGTGGCTGCCTGATATACCACACACTAGCAGTACAGCAGAATATAAACTGTGTGAGAATTACTATCTCACTTTTGGGGGGAGACACTGAACCACAACTCTGGCCCAGTGGTATAACACAACACTATGAACGTGGCAGAAAGTGGCTGCCTGATATACCACACACTAGCAGTACTTCAGAATATAAACTGTGTGAGAAATACTATCTCACTTTTGGGGGGAGACAATGAACCACAACTCTGGCCCAGTGGTATAACACAACACTATGAACATGGCAGAAAGTGGCTGCCTGATATATGACACACTAGCAGTACTGCAGAATATAAACTGTGTGCGAAATACTATCTCACTTTTGGGGGGAGACACTGAACCACAACTCTGGCCCAGTGGTATAACACAACACTATGAACCTGGCAGAAAGTGGCTGCCTGATATACCACACACTAGCAGTACAGCTGAATATAAACTGTGTGAAAATTACTATCTCACTTTTGGGGGGAGACACTGAACCACAACTCTGGCCCAGTGGTATAACACAACACTATGAACCTGGCAGAAAGTGGCTGCCTGATATACCACACACTAGCAGTACAGCAGAATATAAACTGTGGGAGAATTACTATCTCACTTTTGGGGGGAGACACTGAACCACAACTCTGGCCCAGTGGTATAACACAACACTATGAACGTGGCAGAAAGTGGCTGCCTGATATACCACACACTAGCAGTACAGCAGAATATAAACTGTGTGAGAATCACTATCTCACTTTTGGGGGGAGACACTGAACCACAACTCTGGCCCAGTGGTATAACACAACACTATGAACGTGGCAGAAAGTGGCTGCCTGATATACCACACACTAGCAGTACAGCAGAATATAAACTGTGTGAGAATTACTATCTCACTTTTGGGGGGAGACACTGAACCACAACTCTGGCCCAGTGGTATAACACAACACTATGAACGTGGCAGAAAGTGGCTGCCTGATATACCACACACTAGCAGTACAGCAGAATATAAACTGTGTGAGAATCACTATCTCACTTTTGGGGGGAGACACTGAACCACAACTCTGGCCCAGTGGTATAACACAACACTATGAACGTGGCAGAAAGTGGCTGCCTGATATACCACACACTAGCAGTACAGCAGAATATAAACTGTGTGAGAATTACTATCACTTTTGGGGGGAGACACTGAACCACAACTCTGGCCCAGTGGTATAACACAACACTATGAACGTGGCAGAAAGTGGCTGCCTGATATACCACACACTAGCAGTACAGCAGAATATAAACTGTGTGAGAAATACTATCTCACTTTTGGGGGGAGAAACTGAACCATAACTCTGGCACAGTGGTATAACACAACACTATGAACGTGGCAGAAAGTGGCTGTAATTATTATAAAAAAAATTTAAAAAAAATTACTGCAATAACACGCTCCCTAGTCCCTACAAGGATCTCAGGACAAGTATGGCAGCAATAAAAAGCACTTCAGAACAAAAAAGTGTGGACAAATAAACAAGACAGGTTACTGTGCAGAAAGGAGCAACAGGATTTTTGCTTTGAAAAAAGCAGTTGGTTTGCACAGCACCGTGCACACAGCTATGCAGCTGCTGCACTAAAATACGACCTCCACTGTCCCTGCACAAAAAGGTGGTGTGGGACAGTGAAAATCGTTCCAGCACAAGCGGTTTGGGGGTTTATATTTCCTCCCTAACTCTGTCCCTGCTTCTGACTAACTGCAGCAAACTCTCCCTATGCTCAGATCGGCAGAAGTAAGATGGCGGTCGGCGTGCACGCCCCTTTATAGCCCCTGTGACGCCGCAGACAGCAAGCCAATCACTGCCATGCCCTTGTCTAAGATGGTGGGGACAGAGACCTATGTCATCACGCTGCCCACACTCTGCGTCCTCCTTCATTGGATGAAAAACGGCGGTAACAGCATCATACGAAACGCGACTTTGGCGCTCTGATCGTGTACCGCATGGCCGATCCCACACTAGGATCGGTTCGGGTTTCATGAAACCTGACTTTGCCTAAAAGTCGGCGATTTCTGAAAATGACCGATCCGTTTCGCTCAACCCTAATTAGGAGTGTATTATACTATATGGAGGACTGAGGAGTGTATTATACTATATGGAGGACTGAGTGTAGTTTAATATATGGAGGACTATAAGGAGTGTATTATACAATATGGAGGACTATGAGGAGTGTATTATACTATATGGAGGACTATGAGGAGTGTGTTATACTATATTGAGCACTATAAGGTGAATATTATACTGTATGGAGGACTGAGGAGTGTATTATACTGTATAGAGGATTGAGGAGTGTATTTAACAATATGGGGGACTATGGGAAGTGTATAATACTATATGGAGGACTGAGGAGTGTATCATACTATATGGAGGACTGTGGGTAGTGTATAATACTATATGGAGGACTGAGGAGTGTATTTTAATATATGGAGGACTATAAGGAGTGTATTATACTATATTGAGGACTATGAGGGGTGTATTATACTATATGGAGGACTATGGGGAGTGTATTATACTATATGGAGCACTATGGGGCACATTATATTATATGGTGGTCTATGGGGTTTCCATTTTACAATATGTAGGACTGTGGTGCACATTTTACTATGTGGAGGACTATTGTCCTTTAGTGTATTATACTAAACAAGCAAAATGTTGTATATTCATCAAGTGATTGTTTATGCGGGAACAAAAATCATTGTTCTCAGCAGCACATTGCTGGTGTAAACTGTAGATGTGCTGCTGATAACATGATACTGCATGGGGACAGATTGATCTAATAGTGATTGTTCTGTTCCCATAATTCTTTCTCAGTTGGTGTAAAGAGGCTGGGAAACGAGCGAACGACTTCAATATTGTCGATCACACTCATTTAGCGGCCTGAACTCAGCGCATGTAAATACAACAGAAATGCTTCTGTGTAATGTGCAATATGTTAGCATTTGGGGCCCCATTTTAAACTTTTGCCTAGGGCCCCACTTTGCCTGAAACCGGCCTTGAGTGGAAGTTATTATAGTCAGCAGGGTTTTTTTCTCTTTCTCTCTCACCTGTAGTAGGTAAGTTCTTATGGTCAGCGGTGTTCTCTCTTTCTCTCTCTCCTATAAAGTGCAAGCTCTTATCGTCAGCAGGGTTCTCCCCATGTGTATTTTCAGTGTAATTATGAGCTTCCCAGTATTGAGATTTGAGCAATTTTATTCGAGACATGTCAAATTTTTCAGGAAAATTCCTCGAACTTCGGATTTCAAAAGATCCGCTCATCTCTACTCAGGACCATCATTTCAGCGACTGGTGGAGATCCCAAAAATGTGTCTATGAAGTTTTACAAAAAATATGCAATATTCAAAAATGACATACCGTATATACTCGAGTATAAGCCGAGATTTTCAGCCCATTTTTTTAGGCTGAAAGTGCCCCTCTCGGCTTATACTCGAGTCATTGTCCCAGGGGGTTCGGTGGGGGAGGGGGAGCGGCGGCTGTGACATACTCACCTGCTCCTGGCGAGGTCCCTGCATCTCCGATCTCCGGGCAATGACAGCTTCTTCCAGCGTTGAGCGGTCACGTGGTTCCGCTCATTGCAGTAATGAATATGGACCAGACTCCACCCCTGTAGGGGTGGAGCCGCATATTCATTACTGTAATGAGCGGTAACGGTGACCGCTCAACGCTGGAAGAAGCTGTCAGCGCCTGGAGACCGGAGATGCAGGGACCTTGCCAGGAGCAGGTGAGTATAATGGGGAGGGGGAGCACTGCGCGATATTCACCTGTCCCACGTTCCACCTCCGGGCTCCGTCTTCCGCGTCCTCTGTTATGACGCTCAGGTCAGAGGGCGCGATGACGTGGTTAGTCCCCGCCCTTTGCCTGAACGTTAGTGTAGAGGATGCAGAAGACACAGTGGTGACGGAATGAGGACCGGTGAGTATTGCAAGTGCCGGGGGCCTGAGCGACGAGAGGTATGTCATTTTTTTTTTTAATCGCAGCAACAGCATATGGGGCAAATATCTCTATGGAGCATCTTATGGGGCCATATTCAACGTTTGTGCAGCATTATATGGGGCATATTTTAATATGGAGCATCTTATTGGGCCATCATAAACTGTATGGAGCATCTTATGGGGCCCATCATGAACTGTATGGAGCATTATATGGGGCTCCTGATTCAATATGAATATTCAAAAACACTTAACCTACTGATATCTCAATTAATTTTACTTTTATTGGTACCTATTTTTATTTTTTAAATTTACCGGTGGCTGCTGCATTTTCCACCCTAGGCTTATACTAGAGTCATTAAGTTTTCCCAGTTTTTGTGGCAAAATTAGGGGGTCGGCTTATACTCGGGTTGGCTTATAATCGAGTATATACGGTATTATAGCAATTGTGCACATATTCTCCTCTTCTCCTAGAAACCCATTTTGTTTTTTATTGAAAATCAAAACTGAGACATACAGTATATAAATCATTTTAAATGTCAGGAGAACAGCCGTTTCTGATTGATAAAATGCGTTCTCCTTTTCACAGTCCTGTACATGAATGTAAAGCACCTGACTATAAAAAGACCCTACACAATATATTAAAGTTGGCCAAATACAGTCCAGTGTGATTGGCCATACATCTAATACTTATTATCTTTTTGGGTGACTTTCAGTGGGAAAGATGATTTGGCCTGTTAAAGGGAACCTGTCACCAGTTTTGGCCGATATAAAATACAACCATCACCTTTCAGGGCTGATATACAGCATTCTATAATGCTTTATAACTGCCCCAAACCCGACCTGTAAGAGAAGAAAAATAACTTTCATTATACTCACCTGCGGGGTGGTCTGGTCTGATGGGAGTCACTCTTCTTGGTCTGGCACCTCCCATCTGCTTGCGATGCCGCCCTCCTGCTTGCTTCATGTGGATGACGCATTGCTGCATCATCCACACAGTCTCTTCTGCACCGCGCTCCTGTGCAGGCGTACTTATCTGCCCTGTTGAGGGCAGAGAAAAGTACTGCAGTGCTCAGGTGCCGGTGCCCTTTGACCTTTCCCAGCACTTGCGCACTGCAGTACTTTGCTCTGCCCTCAAAAGAGCAGATATTTATGCCTGCGCAGGAGCGTGGTGCTGAAGAGACCACATGAAGCAAGCAGAACGGTGACATCGCAAGAAGATGGGAGGCGCCTAACCAAGAAGAGCGACACATCTCAGCCCGGACCGCCCCACAGGTGAGTATAATAAAAGTTATTTTTCTTCTCTTGCAGGTCAGGTTGGGGGCAGATATTCAGCATTATAGAATGCTGTATATCAGCCTTGAAAGGTGGTGGCTGGGGTTGAGCGAAACGGGTCGATCATTTTCAAAAGTCGCCGACTTTTGGCTAAGTCGGCGTCTCATGAAACCCGATCCGACCCCTGTGCTTGTCGGCCATGCGGTACGCGACTTTCGCGCCAAAGTCGCGTTTCAATGACGCGAAAAGCGCCATTTCTCAGCCAATGAAGGTGAACGCAGAGTGTGGGCAGCGTGATGACATAGATCCTGGTCCCCACCATCTTAGAGAAGGGCATTGCAGTGATTGGCTTGCTGTCTGCGGCGTCACAGGGGCTATAAAGGGGCGTTCCCGCCGACCGCCATCTTACTGCTGCTGATCTGAGCTTAGGGACAGGTTGCTGCCGCTTCGTCAGAAGCAGGGAGAGCGTTAGGCAGGGTCCACTAACCACCAAACCGCTTGTGCTGCAGCGATTTCCACTGTCCAACACCACCTTCGGTGTGCAGGGACTGTGGAAGCTATTTTTTTTTTTTTTTCCCCTCAGCGCTGTAGCTCATTGGGCTGCCCTAGAAGGCTCCGTGATAGCTGTATTGCTGTGTGTACGCCACTGTGGAAACCAACTGCTTTTTTCAAAGCACATATCCTCTTGTTCCTTCCTTTCTGCACAGCTATCTTTTTTGTTTGTCCACACTTTTTATTTAATTTGTGCATCAGTCCACTCCTATTGCTGCCTGCCATACCTGGCTTAGATTACTGCAGGGAGATAGTAATTGTAGGACAGTCCCTGTTTTTTTTTTGTTTTTTTTGTGGGAGATTAAGATTGGCATTTCTGCTACAGTGCCATCCCTGTGTGTGCCATCTCTCACTGAGTGGGCCATAGAAAGCCTATTTATTTTTTCCGTGATTTGTGTTCTAAATTCTACCTCAACACAAAAACACTACATCAATCAGTGGGAGAAAAATATTGGCCTCAGTCAGGGCTTGTGTGCCACTGCTGTGTGTGCTATCTCTCATTCAGTGGGCTATAGAAAGCCTATTTTTTTTTTTTTTTTTTTTAATATTATTTGGTTTCTAAAGTCTCCCTGAAAAAAAAAAAATACCTAAAAAAACAGTGGGAGAGTAATATTGCCCTTTCAGCTTGTGTGCCAGTCTTGACTCCTGGGTGTGCCACCTCTCTCTCTCATTCAGTGGGCCATAGAAAGGCTATTTTTTTTTTGGTTTTTTTAATATTATTTGGTTTCTAAAGTCTCCCTGAAAAAAAAAAAAAAAACATAAAAAAACAGTGGGAGAGTAATATTGCCCTTTCAGCTTGTGTGCCAGTCTTGACTCCTGGGTGTGCCACCTCTCTCCCTCTCATTCAGTGGGCCATAGAAAGCCTATTTATTTTTTTTTTTAAATATTATTGGGTTTCTAAAGTCTCCCTTAAAAAACAAAAAATACATAAAAAAACAGTGGGAGAGTAATATTGCCCTTTCAGCTTGTGTGCCAGTCTTGACTCCTGGGTGTGCCACCTCTCTCTCATTCAGTGGGCCATAGAAAGCATTTTTTTTTTTTTCCTTGATTTGTGTTCTAAAATCTACCTCAACACAAAAACACTACATCAATCAGTGGGAGAAAAATATTGGCCTCAGTCAGGGCTTGTGTGCCACTGCTGTGTGTGCTATCTCTCATTCAGTGGGCTATAGAAAGCCTATTTATTTATTTATTTTTTTTCTTATTATTTGGTTTCTAAAGTCTCCCTGAAAAAAAAAAAAAAATAAATAAAAAAACAGTGGGAGAGTAATATTGCCCTTTCAGCTTGTGTGCCAGTCTTGACTCCTGGGTGTGCCACCTCTCTCTCATTCAGTGGGCCATAGAAAGCATTTTTTTTTTTTTCCTTGATTTGTGTTCTAAAATCTACCTCAACACAAAAACACTACATCAATCAGTGGGAGAAAAATATTGGCCTCAGTCAGGGCTTGTGTGCCACTGCTGTGTGTGCTATCTCTCATTCAGTGGGCTATAGAAAGCCTATTTATTTATTTATTTTTTTTCTTATTATTTGGTTTCTAAAGTCTCCCTGAAAAAAAAAAAAAAATAAATAAAAAAACAGTGGGAGAGTAATATTGCCCTTTCAGCTTGTGTGCCAGTCTTGACTCCTGGGTGTGCCACCTCTCTCTCTCATTCAGTGGGCTATAGAAAGCCTATTTTTTTTTTTTTTTTTTAATATTATTTGGTTTCTAAAGTCTCCCTGAAATAAAAAAAAAACTTAAAAAAACAGTGGGAGAGTAATATTGCCCTTTCAGCTTGTGCGCCAGTCTTGACTCCTGGGTGTGCCACCTCTCTCTCTCTAATTGTGGGCCATAGAAAGCCTTTTTTTTTTTTTTAATATTATTTGGTTTCTAAAGTCTCCCTGAGAAAAAAAAAAAAATAAATTAGGTGGGAGATTAATATTGACATTAGTGCTTGAGTGACAGTCCTGCGTGTGTGTCATCTCTGTGATTTTGTGCCACAGAAAACAGAGTGTGTAACATTGTGCCTGATTTTCCTTGTGGTCTCACCAACCTGTTAAGGGATATTGAAATCATACTGAAGTTATAGCTCACCGTGTAAGTTGTTTGACAGCAACAAATAAAGTTACTTTGGTTAAGATTTTAAAACAATGAGGAAGTCTGGTGCAAGAGGTCGTCGTGGGCGTTCATTGTCAGCTGGTAATGATGGTAGTGGTAGTGGAGCATCAGGTGGTCGTGGGGATAAAAATATTCCACCTAAGTCTGGAGCTGTGGAGCCAGTTTCGTCGTCAGGCTACACAAGCGGGCCTCGAACGCTCTCTTTTCTGGGAGTAGGAAAACCGCTTTTAAAGGCGGAGCAGCAACAGCAAGTTTTGGCTTACATTGCAGACTCAGCCTCTAGCTCTTTTGCCTCCTCTTCCGAAACTGGTAAATGTAAAAGCAGCGCGTCGCTTGTGGATGTTCACGGTCAGGGACAAGTCGCTTCCTTGTCCTCCTCAGCAAAAACTACAACAAGAGAGAAGGATGCAGCAGGCGACACAACGGGTCACTCCATGGAGCTCTTTACACATACCGTCCCTGGCTTAGAAAGTGAAACATTTAACAGGCCATGCCCATTACAAGTATATTCTGACATGGAGTGCACTGATGCACAGCCACAGCCAGAGTACTATGCTGCTCCTTTGACTCAGACCACCACATTGCCCTCTCAGGGTACAGATCCACAATCAGACCCTGATGAGACTATGTTGCCCCGCCACGAACGCTATACCACCGACCGACACAGTGACACAGACGAAGTTGCACACGAGCTCGAAGAGGAGGTAATAGATGACCCAGTTATTGACCCCGATTGGCAGCCATTGGGGGAACAGGGTGCAGGCGGCAGTAGTTCAGAAGCGGAGGTGGAGGAGGGGCCGCAGCAGGCATCAACATCGCAACAGGTTCCATCTGCCGGGCCCGTATCTGGCCCAAAACGCGTGTCAAAGCCAAAACCTGTTGGAGGACAGCGTGGCCATCCGGTTAAAGCTCAGTCTGCAATCCCTGAAAAGGGATCCGAGTCTAGGAAGAGTGCAGTCTGGCATTTTTTTAAACAACATCCAACTGATCAGCGCAAAGTCATCTGTCAAAAATGTTCAACTAGCTTAAGCAGAGGTCAGAATCTGAAAAGTCTAAATACTAGTTGCATGCATAGACACTTAACCACCATGCATTTTCAAGCCTGGACTAACTACCAAACGTCCCTCAAGGTTGTAGCACCCTCGGCCAATGAAGCTAGTCAGCAACGCAACATCCCTTCCGTCACTGTAAGGCCACCATTTTCCGCACCACCGGCAGTATCTGTGCAGGTTTCTTTGCCAGCCAAAAGCAGTCAGGGTCAGGGAACCACCAGTTTTATAGGAGGAAATATTGCATCTAGGGCACCGGCGGAAACAATACCGTCTCCAACCGTCTCTCAGTCTGCCATGTACACCGGCACACCCGAAAGTTCCACGATCTCCAGCTCTCCAGTCCAGCTCACCCTACATGAGACTCTGGTTAGAAAAAGGAAGTACTTATCCTCGCATCCGCGTACACAGGGTTTTAACGCCCACATAGCTAGACTAATCTCGTTAGAGATGATGCCCTACCGGTTAGTTGAAAGCGAAGCTTTCAAAGCCCTGATGGAGTACGCTGAACCACGATACGAGCTACCCAGTCGACACTTTTTTTCCAGAAAAGCCATCCCAGCCCTGCACCAGCATGTTAAACAGCGCATCGTCCATGCACTCAGGCAATCTGTGAGTACAAAGGTGCACCTGACTACAGATGCATGGACCAGTAGGCATGGCCAGGGACGTTATGTGTCCATCACGGCACACTGGGTGAATGTGGTGGATGCAGGGTCCACAGGCGACATCAATTTAGGGACAGTTGTGCCTAGCCCACGGTCTAGGAAACAGTTGGCTGTAGGCGTTCGCACCCCCTCCTCCTCCTCCTCCTCGTCCTCCTGCAGAAGCTACAGCTCTTCCACAGAACGCAGTCTGCCAACCACTCCATCGGCAGATGACACTGTTGCACACCAGTTGTCCCATTATGGGCCAGCTACTGCCAAGCGTCAGCAGGCTGTATTGGCTATGAAGTGCTTGGGCGACAACAGACACACCGCGGAAGTTCTGTCCGAGTTCTTGCAACAAGAAACGCAGTCGTGGCTGGGCACAGTAGATCTTGAGGCAGGCAAGGTAGTGAGTGATAACGGAAGGAATTTCATGGCTGCCATCTCCCTTTCCCAACTGAAACACATTCCTTGCCTGGCTCACACCTTAAACCTGGTGGTGCAGTGCTTATTGAAAACTTATCCTGGGTTCTCCGACCTGCTCCTCAAAGTGCGTGCACTTTGCTCACATATCCGACGTTCGCCTGTACACGCCAGCCGTATGCAGACCTATCAGCGGTCTTTGAACCTTCCCCAGCATCGCCTAATCATAGACGTTGCAACAAGGTGGAACTCAACACTGCACATGCTTCAGAGACTGTGCGAACAGAGGCGTGCTGTTATTTATTTGTGGGAGGATACACGGGCAGGCAGTAGGATGGCAGACATGGAGTTGTCAGGTGTGCAGTGGTCCAAGATACAAGACATGTGTCAAGTCCTTCAGTGTTTTGAGGAATGCACACGGCTGGTTAGTGCAGACAACGCCGTAATAAGCATGAGCATCCCCCTAATGCGTCTGCTGATGCAAAGTTTGACGCACATAAAGGAGCAGGCGTCTGCACCAGAGGAAGAGGAAAGCCTTGATGACAGTCAGCCATTGTCTGGTCAGGGCAGTGTACAGGACGAGGTAGCGGGCGAAGAGGAGGTGGAGGACGAGGAGGATGATGGGGATGAGTATATTTTTAATGCCGAACCTTTCCCGGGGGCACAGGAAATTGGTTGCGTGTCACGGCCGGGTTCTGGTTTTTTGAGGGACACAAGTGACGTAGATTTGCCTGCAACTGCCCCTCAACCAATCACAACCGGAGATTTGACAACTGGAACTTTGGCCCACATGGCGGATTATGCCTTACGTATCCTAAAAAGGGACACACGCATTACGAAAATGATGAACGATGACGATTACTGGTTGGCCTGCCTCCTTGATCCACACTATAAAGGCAAATTGCAAAATATTATGCCACATGAGAACTTGGAACTAATATTAGCAACCAAACAATCAACTCTTGTTGACCGTTTGCTTCAGGCATTCCCAGCACACAGCGCACGTGATCGTTCTCACACGAGCTCCAGGGGGCAGCAGACTAGGAGTGTTAGGGGTGCACACATCAGAAGTGGCGTTGGACAGAGGGGTTTTCTGACCAGGTTGTGGAGTGATTTTGCTATGACCGCAGACAGGACAGGTACTGCTGCATCAATTGAAAGTGACAGGAGACAACATTTGTCCAGTATGGTTACTAACTATTTTTCATCCCTTATCGATGTTCTCCCTCAACCGTCATTCCCATTTGATTACTGGGCCTCCAAATTAGACACCTGGCCAGAATTGGCAGAATATGCATTGCAGGAGCTTGCTTGCCCGGCAGCAAGTGTCCTATCAGAAAGAGTATTCAGTGCTGCAGGTTCAATATTAACCGAAAAAAGGACTCGTCTGGCTACCCAAAATGTTGACGATCTAACATTCATTAAAATGAACCACAACTGGATTTCGAAATCTTTTGCCCCACCTTGCCCGGCCGACACCTAGCTTTCCTATGAAAGGCTCTTGCCTGTGAATTACTTTTCTAATGTCTAATTTGCTGCAGCTGATTGTACAGCATACGACATGTTTACACCTCCCTAAATGGCCAAACTCCCCACACGGGGCCGTGGTATCGCGACTTGGCGCAAGCACCCGTGAGACTGCTGTTTGTCTGAAGAGGTGGGTGTGCTCGCTTTTGGTTGACGGCATTGCTACTGGGTCCCTCATAGTACAATGTAGTGTCTCTGGCGGTGGTGGTGCGCACCCAACGTCAGACACACCGTTGTAACATGAGGGGCCCTGGGGCGGTCCCGCCGGCCTCTAGAGAGTTCCCCCCTACCCCAGCTCAAAATGTGCTCTACCACATGCAAAATTATGTCGCACAGCTCCACCAATCTTTAGTCTATTCGCTGACATCATTCAATGTCTGGCACTGACAATACAAATTTGTAGACATCTATGATGCAACTTAAAGTAGTCTGTGTCTGTGTCCTATATTGGCACCATTAAATAGTTACTGCCAAATTACTATGTCAGAAACTCAGCAGATGAGCCCACCCCTGTACCTAAGTATGCCACCTTTTTTTTTGTTTTGGTTGTTTTGCGAGACATTAACATCTATTTATATTTTGGGAGTACTGGGACAGACACTCCTTGCACTACTCCTCCACTCACCACCAAGCTGCCCGTGTATCCATGTAACCGCTGTAAAACTGCCATGAGCCTATTGTTTGTTATTTTAGGCCTTTGAAGCCTGTCTGCGGTCCCTCCTTCCACTAGTCCTCCACTGACCAGACCACTGCTGCCCGTGTACCCCTGGAACCAATTATAAAGTGCCTACAGCCAGCCCATTTTTTTATGTTAGGCCTTTGAAGCCTGTCTGCGGTCCCTCCTTCCACTAGTCCTCCACTGACCAGACCACTGCTGCCCGTGTACCCCTGGAACCAATTATAAAGTGCCTACAGCCAGCCCATTTTTTTATGTTAGGCCTTTGAAGCCTGTCTGCGGTCCCTCCTTCCACTAGTCCTCCACTGGCCAGACCACTGCTGCCCGTGTACCCCTGGAACCAATTATAAAGTGCCTACAGCCAGCCCATTTTTTTATGTTAGGCCTTTGAAGCCTGTCTGCGGTCCCTCCTTCCACTAGTCCTCCACTGACCAGACCACTGCTGCCCGTGTACCCCTGGAACCAATTATAAAGTGCCTACAGCCAGCCCATTTTTTTATGTTAGGCCTTTGAAGCCTGTCTGCGGTCCCTCCTTCCACTAGTCCTCCACTGGCCAGACCACTGCTGCCCGTGTACCCCTGGAACCAATTATAAAGTGCCTACAGCCAGCCCATTTTCTTATGTTAGGCCTTTGAAGCCTGTCTGCGGTCCCTACTTTAAATACTCCTCCACTGACCACCAAGCTGCCTGCCCGTGTATCCATGTAACCGCTGTAAAACTGCCATGAGCCTATTGTTTGTTATGTTAGGCCTTTGATAGCCTGTCTGCGGTCCCTACTTTAAATACTCCTCCACTCACCACCAAGCTGCCTGCCCGTCTATCCATGTAACCGCTGTAAAACTGCAATGAGCCTATTGTTTGTTATTTTAGGCGTTTGATAGCCTGTCTGCGGCCCCTACTTGCAATACTCCTCCACTGACCACAATGCTGCCTGGAGTGCCTGCCTGTGTATCCATGTAACCGATGTAAAACTGCCATGACTGCCTACTGTTTGTTATTTTAGGCCTTTGATAGCCTGTCTGCGGCCCCTACTTGCAATACTCCTCCACTGACCACAATGCTGCCTGGAGTGCCTGCCTGTGTATCCATGTAACCGATGTAAAACTGCCATGACTGCCAACTGTTTGTTATTTTAGGCCTTTGATAGCCTGTCTGCGGCCCCTACTTGCAATACTCCTCCACTGACCACAATGCTGCCTGGAGTGCCTGCCTGTGTATCCATGTAACCGATGTAAAACTGCCATGACTGCCTACTGTTTGTTATTTTAGGCCTTTGATAGCCTGTCTGCGGCCCCTACTTGCAATACTCCTCCACTGACCACAATGCTGCCTGGAGTGCCTGCCTGTGTATCCATGTAACCGATGTAAAACTGCCATGACTGCCTACTGTTTGTTATTTTAGGCCTTTGATAGCCTGTCTGCGGCCCCTACTTGCAATACTCCTCCACTGACCACAATGCTGCCTGGAGTGCCTGCCTGTGTATCCATGTAACCGATGTAAAACTGCCATGACTGCCTACTGTTTGTTATTTTATGCCTTTGATAGCCTGTCTGCAGCCCCTACTTGCAATACTCCTCCACTGACCACACCAATGCTGCCCGTGTACCCCTGGAACCTATTTAAAAGTTCATAGAGCCTAGTTATATATTTTATTTACTATTAATAAGGCCATGATGGACTACGCTGTACCACGCTACAAGCTAACCAGTCGACACTTCTTTTGCGAGAAAAGCCATCCCAACCCTCCACCAGCATGTAGAAGACCGCATTGTCCATGCACTCTGGCAATCTGTGAGTACAAAGGTGCACCTGACAACAGACGCATGGACCTGTAGGCATGGCCACGGAAGATTACGTGTCCATTACGGCGCAATGGGTTAATGTGGTGGATGCATGGTCCACAGGGGACAGCCTACTAAGTCTGTCTGCAGTCCCTAATTCAAATTGTCCTCCACTGTCTAAATCGGAGCTTCCACCTTCTGGCTTTCGGCCTATAGTATCAGAAATTAAACTGCATTTGGCCTTCAACTTTGGTTAGGGCCTACTAACGGCTTCTGCCCCTCCCTGGTGTTGCCCTCAACTAAATAAAGCTGAGCTTCAACCTTCTGCTCCAAATTACCATTTTAAAAAATGCAATAGGCTTTTCCGGCCTACTAAAGGTGTCTGTCTGTGTGCCCCTGCCTGGTGTAGTCCTCAACTAAATAAAGCTGAGCTTCAACCTTCTGCTCCAAATTACCATTTTAAAAAATGCAATAGGCTTTTCCGGCCTACTAAAGGTGTCTGTCTGTGTGCCCCTGCCTGGTGTTGTCCTCAACTAAATAAAGCTGAGCTTCAACCTTCCGACTCTCATTAAGTGGTTTTTAAAAAAAAAAATGGTGGTTAGGGCCTACTAACGGCTTCTGCCCCTCCCTGGTGTTGCCCTCAACTAAATAAAGCTGAGCTTCAACCTTCTGCTCCAAATTACCATTTTAAAAAATGCAATAGGCTTTTCCGGCCTACTAAAGGTGTCTGTCTGTGTGCCCCTGCCTGGTGTTGTCCTCAACTAAATAAAGCTGAGCTTCAACCTTCTGCTCCAAATTACCATTTTAAAAAATGCAATAGGCTTTTCCGGCCTACTAAAGGTGTCTGTCTGTGTGCCCCTGCCTGGTGTTGTCCTCAACTAAATAAAGCTGAGCTTCAACCTTCTGCTCCAAATTACCATTTTAAAAAATGCAATAGGCTTTTCCAGCCTACTAAAGGTGTCTGTCTGTGTGCCCCTGCCTGGTGTTGTCCTCAACTAAATAAAGCTGAGCTTCAACCTTCCGGCTCTCATTAAGTGGTTTTAAAAAAAAAAAATGGTGGTTAGGGCCTACTAACGGCTTCTGCCCCTCCCTGGTGTTGTCCTCAACTAAATAAAGCTGAGCTTCAACCTTCTGCTCCAAATTACCATTTTAAAAAATGCAATAGGCTTTTCCGGCCTACTAAAGGTGTCTGTCTGTCTGTGTGCCCCTGCCTGGTGTTGTCCTCAACTAAATAAAGCTGAGCTTCAACCTTCTGCTCCAAATTACCATTTTAAAAAATGCAATAGGCTTTTCCGGCCTACTAAAGGTGTCTGTCTGTGTGCCCCTGCCTGGTGTTGTCCTCAACTAAATAAAGCTGAGCTTCAACCTTCCGACTCTCATTAAGTGGTTTTAAAAAAAAAAATGGTGGTTAGGGCCTACTAACGGCTTCTGCCCCTCCCTGGTGTTGCCCTCAACTAAATAAAGCTGAGCTTCAACCTTCTGCTCCAAATTACCATTTTAAAAAATGCAATAGGCTTTTCCGGCCTACTAAAGGTGTCTGTCTGTGTGCCCCTGCCTGGTGTTGTCCTCAACTAAATAAAGCTGAGCTTCAACCTTCTGCTCCAAATTACCATTTTAAAAAATGCAATAGGCTTTTCCGGCCTACTAAAGGTGTCTGTCTGTGTGCCCCTGCCTGGTGTTGTCCTCAACTAAATAAAGCTGAGCTTCAACCTTCTGCTCCAAATTACCATTTTAAAAAATGCAATAGGCTTTTCCGGCCTACTAAAGGTGTCTGTCTGTGTGCCCCTGCCTGGTGTTGTCCTCAACTAAATAAAGCTGAGCTTCAACCTTCTGCTCCAAATTACCATTTTAAAAAATGCAATAGGCTTTTCCGGCCTACTAAAGGTGTCTGTCTGTGTGCCCCTGCCTGGTGTTGTCCTCAACTAAATAAAGCTGAGCTTCAACCTTCCGGCTCTCATTAAGTGGTTTTAAAAAAAAAAAAATGGTGGTTAGGGCCTACTAACGGCTTCTGCCCCTCCCTGGTGTTGCCCTCAACTAAATAAAGCTGAGCTTCAACCTTCTGCTCCAAATTACCATTTTAAAAAATGCAATAGGCTTTTCCGGCCTACTAAAGGTGTCTGTCTGTGTGCCCCTGCCTGGTGTTGTCCTCAACTAAATAAAGCTGAGCTTCAACCTTCTGCTCCAAATTACCATTTTAAAAAATGCAATAGGCTTTTCCGGCCTACTAAAGGTGTCTGTCTGTGTGCCCCTGCCTGGTGTTGTCCTCAACTAAATAAAGCTGAGCTTCAACCTTCTGCTCCAAATTACCATTTTAAAAAATGCAATAGGCTTTTCCGGCCTACTAAAGGTGTCTGTCTGTGTGCCCCTGCCTGGTGTTGTCCTCAACTAAATAAAGCTGAGCTTCAACCTTCTGCTCCAAATTACCATTTTAAAAAATGCAATAGGCTTTTCCGGCCTACTAAAGGTGTCTGTCTGTGTGCCCCTGCCTGGTGTTGTCCTCAACTAAATAAAGCTGAGCTTCAACCTTCCGGCTCTCATTAAGTGGTTTTAAAAAAAAAAAATGGTGGTTAGGGCCTACTAACGGCTTCTGCCCCTCCCTGGTGTTGCCCTCAACTAAATAAAGCTGAGCTTCAACCTTCTGCTCCAAATTACCATTTTAAAAAATGCAATAGGCTTTTCCGGCCTACTAAAGGTGTCTGTCTGTGTGCCCCTGCCTGGTGTTGTCCTCAACTAAATAAAGCTGAGCTTCAACCTTCTGCTCCAAATTACCATTTTAAAAAATGCAATAGGCTTTTCCGGCCTACTAAAGGTGTCTGCCCCTCCCTGGTGTTGTCCTCAACTGAACAAAGCTGAGCTTCCACATTCTGGCTTTCGCCCTATACTATCAGATATTAAACTGCATTTGGCCTACTAGTGTGGTTAGGCCCTTGAAACAGTGTCTGCTGCTCTTGGGTTTGCTACTCCACTGAACAAAGCAATGCCGCCTGTTTAGTCCTGTTACCAATTTTGAACTGCATTTAGCCTACTTTATTCTTTGGCCCTATATCTGTTTCCTCCTCATCCTGCCCATTGCCCAGCCACTGCTAAATGAGTCTGCTGGTACATTGACCTAGACCACTACATTCCCCTTGTACTCTACACAGCCAGAATCTGACCCTGCTGAAAGTAAGGTTCCCCTTCCTGCATGTTATACCACCTTACACAGGGACAAAGAGGAAGGTGCAGATGAAAGTGCAGGTTCCTTCATCAGGTGGGGGGGCATACTCGTTGGCGATGTCACTGGCACAGGGCCCCTCAGAGTACGCAAAAGTGTCGCTGCTGGTGGGAGGCGCCCCCGCCATGCAAACACACCGCCGTACTTTGAGGGGCCCTGTGCCAGTGGCAATGCGAACGAGTGGGCCCCCCCCTGCTTGCTCAGGATCACAGCACTTGCAACGTTTAAATACTTACCTTTCCCTGCAACACCGCCGTGACGTAGTCCGCATTTCCTGGGCCCACGAAAAACTTGAGCCAGCCCTACTCCCCCCACAACTTTCCCCCAATTCCCTATGCCCAACTATTATTATACAGTTAATTAAGATTGGCAAGCTTCAGAAACAAGAATGGATGTTTTTGGCATTAAAATGGGCACTGTAGGTGTTTTCCTGGCCTCCACTCACTGCCGACTATGCTTCCCCATTGACTTGCATTGGGTTTCGTGTTTCGGTCGATCCCCGACTTTTAGCGATAATCGGCCGACTGCACTCGACTCGACTCTGGACAAAATCGGGTTTCCCAAAACCCTACTCGATCTTAAAAAAATGAAAGTCGCTCAACCCTAGTGGTGGCCATAACTCATTTCGGCCAAAACTGCTGACAGGTTCACTTTAAATCTAAACATGCCCGATCATTGGTTCGCATGGTATAACAACTACCGCCAAAGGTTTATTTCCCTATGCCAATAAGGAATGCAAGCATGCTTCCATGAACTGAGCGTGCATATGTATGGTTAGGTAGGGAGTAATAACAAAATGAGCATTCCGTTAACAAGTACTAAAAGTGAATAGTGAATTTTACCCATCTGCTCTGTTAGGAAAGACTAGACATATAATGCCACCAAACTAGCAAACCCCAACACATGAGATATTTGTCAGCCTAAAATGGAATGGATCGGGAGGATATAGTGTAAATACCTTATTACCACATCACTTTCCCTTCCATTTAAATGTAATGGTGTGACAGAGATTGTCGTGTTCTTGCCTCTGAAGACAACAATTGCGCAGTGTGAATACTGTCATGGGTTTTTGCTGCTTTTTAAGGTGACGTGAAATGTAAAATGCATAGTGTACAATGTAAACAATGTAAAGTGTGATACGTACTGACGCTACTGTGTGGGTACTGCAAAGGTAATGCCTAAGGCAACTTTGGTACACTCAGCTCAGGTATAGGGAAAGTATAAGATATAGTTTAGTGCTTAGGAGATATATATACACTGTAGGTACAGTAAGGCAAGATACAGTTAATATTTGGGGAATAGCCCAGATTGGGAGGGGTTATGGCAAGTAGAAAAGGAAGCTACTTCCTGGTTTAGTGAGTTAGTAAGAGTTAATGAAAGTTTTTGTTGGAAGCAAGGTGAAGTTAAAGTGACAGTGGGCTGAAAGTACGGTGGTGGCAAATTGTTCTGGCAGTATGAGGTCGTGCAAAACTCCCAGCAGAGATTCCAACAACATTCGGAGTTTAAGGCTCAAACTACGGGCTATGGAGAGCACCAATAACCATTCTGTACAGAGGACGATGGGCATTGAACCGCATGAGGGAAATGTAGTGGATCTCGGAAATACTGTGGTGCCAGATGAGGAACCCCTAGGGCTAACAGGACCTGTTAAATTAAGGATAGTTCAAGCTGAAAGTAAGAAAATGATTGAAGTGTACTTTGTTGATCGAATAAGAACAGGAAGGTGCTATGCCCGATACTGCATGTTAAAGACTGATGTACATGAACTGTCCAGTAAAGTTGAACTTGTTAAAATGAACCGGGTGTCCTCTGATGTGTGTGCGGCTTCTCCTGGGACTGAGGACGAGGAGACAGCGAAGGCCTCCTGCCTAAAAGTGAGTACAATGCAATGTACACAGCACAACAGTTATGGACTGGGACATGATTTCTTTGAAAAGTGCCAGGGCGTTATGGAGCAGTAGCTTGTCCATGGCTACCATCCTGGGCACCTTACACAACATAATAACTTCTGGATTTCGATTCTCTAGAAGAAAATATTAATTAGTATATTGTTATTTTATCATCTTTCCTGCTGCTGACATTACATCTAGGATGGCCTGAGATCCTTTCAGTGTGTTGAAGCAAGTTGTGGACCATCATCTTTATTCTGGATGGACGCAGACTATTAGCTACTAGTGATGATTGAGTGCTCTGTACTCAAATTGAGCAGGTCGGACGCTCAAACAAAATTAAGCTGTGTCCTGAATGCTATTAATCCTGATGGTGGGCATGCAGCCGAAAATCCCATGATGCGATGCAGCCAGCCAAGCACAGTAATGCCACTAGCCTACATGGTGTGATGCAGTGACCCCTGTTACAGGTAGCGGGCGCTGCATGGTCTCCTCGGAATACACACGGAGGCATATTGAGGCCATGGGAATGCAACTGTGATGTTGAGACAACGTCCTGCATTATTGTAAATGGCTGGTAAGTGTCATGGAGAAGATATTCTGTGCCGTAAGCCCAAAATAAAAATGTTGTTCTGGGACCTGTAGTCCCACAAGTATTTTCTTAGTTTCTAAGGGAAGCTTGCAGGGATAGTTGGAGAGCTGGGCGGGTCTAACTAACCACACATACACCACCCACCTATGGGGATGGTTACAGCTTCATAATGTGACCAGGGTGTGGGTCACATGTTTCTGAGTGTATGGACCTGAATGGTTCTTGGCTGTAAGGTCCTGTGAGAGGAAAGGCTTCTGTGTTGGGAGGTCCAGAGTGTGGATCGGATCCCTGAAGAGCACAAGGTGAGGCTGTGATCCTGAGTGGCCTCTGTGTTGGGAGGTCCAGAGTGTGGACCGGATCCCTGAAGAGCACGAAGTGAGGCCATGGATCTGCAGAGCAGGTGATGGCTACTGTGTTGGGGAAGCTACCATCCTTCGGTGGGTCTGGAACTGACTGATGTGTGCCTGCCAGGCAAGTTGGTGATCCTCATAAGGCAGCTTCTCCAGAGGATAGGACCCATGTGATGTCAGCCAGTGAAAACCTGCAACACTGTCAAGCAGTTAACCTAGACTGTGTGTTTGGCTGAAGAGCGAGCCTGAATACTGGACTCTACCGAGTATGGTCACAGTCCTGATGGAGTAAACCATGTTATGAACACTGTTAATTTGTTTTGCTGGATCTGAAGGCTGTTATTTTGTGTCTGTGCCGCTGGGGCTTATGGAGTAATAAACCCAGCTAAAGTTTTGAAGAAAATACAGTCCTGCTGTGTGTTTTATCGCTGCCAAGGGAGTATTCCCCAACCAATTAGTGAGCTCTATCTCACAATGGTTAAGGCATTACTGAGTATGGCATGCAAAACCTGCATGTTTATTGGCTGTCTAACAGCCGCAAAACATGTGGGGTGGGTACTCAAGCATGGCGGTCAAGCACCCGCCATACTCAATTGAGTAATGAGCATACCCGAGCACTCCAATGCTCGATTGAGTATTGAGCAGTGGCAAGCATGCTCAATCATCATATTGACTACCTTACTACAGTCAGTAGTTGGAATCACTAGTTATTTTTTGCTGCTTACCAGTCTGAGTTTTATGTCACTTTCTCTATTATGATCGTATTTAAGAAGTTTCCCACCAAAGACTTTAATACTATATCAAATCAATGGATCTTTCCATATCTCTAGACTAGAGAATGACTACTCACACTTGGCCACTTTGTAGCGAGAAACTTAAAAAAGAAGTCCCTGTTCTTGATACCTTTGGGGGGGCGGGGACTAATAGTTAGAGCCCCATTGATTGAGCTTTCTTGGCCTTTATGATCAATAGATCTGTGGTGGGAAAAGCCCTTGACCAAAACTTATAGATTGGATCTTTTCCAATCACTTAGTATATTTTAATGCAACATAAAGTTCCTCTTTCTTTATAGTATTGGAGGTTATTCTTCGCTTACATGTTATGTGTGGGTTTGTTGGGAGTATGACTGATTGCTCATAATGTAGTTGTCGTAGCTGTTGAAAACCAACCAAGTCATTTATTTTTGTCCATCTCCAAAACTGTGGTAGAATACATTGTCTTCATAAATCCAAGAAGACATTAACAACCTATTAAAAAAGATCAATTATATTAGCGAAGTTATCTAAACCTCCTCATTTAGGTCGTGTGCATTACAAGAATGAATTATTGAGGATTTTAACATCAAACAGATTTTCTTTTAATTTGTTGCCTTTGGTTACACATGGAAAGCGTTCTTGGTACCAGTCAGGGGTTTCAGTAGGAGTATGCTCAATCCAAACTAATTTCCATCTTATCTGTTCATCTGCTGAGGAATGTCCATTTGTTGGTTGAAATAATTAAACATTAAGTATGTAGGGTGCGGCTATTTAAAATGTGGATAATGAGGGAAAGAGTCACTGTGCTCCGGGGCAAAGCTGAAGGCATGTTTTTCTATTAATAACATTATTTATTCATTAAAGATTAACATGTTGATGCCAGATGGTCTGTTAACGTGTTTTCTGCAGTTGCTGAGAGTTCCTCAATGTTTTATCAAGATATAGAAGAATATATATTAAGTATACATAGTTTCTATAAACACTTCATATGGAATCTCATCTGAATTTTTTTCACTATTATTATTTTAAAACTCTAAAACTTTACGTCTACTTAGTAGTGACCTATGATGTGAACTATCACAAGTGGAAATTTCTGCTATGGTGTCGCATAAAAATAATAACTTACAACTAATTCCGGGGTGAGTATAATCTAAATTCATGTCACGCACAGTGTATAACAGACTAAGTGAAACACAAAGGGATAAGGAGAAGGGGGCCAACACTAGGGAAGCAGGAGTGGAGACCCCTAGGCAGATCTAGCGTCACCCTGTCAGCCTTAATAGATCCTAAATAGGTTCCACATCTATCGCCAAGCAGAAAACCTAGTCCCTGTCAGACCCTAGCGGTAAGCCCTGCTTATGGAAGGAAAAGGTCATGCTGGTTGAACCCCACTAAAACTACAGACAGCTAGAATATACAAAGCAAGGGGAAACTTAGCTTGAGTAGACTCAGAGAGAAACACCATTGTCCTTCAACCTCCAAAGAGGACCCTAACCGACTGCCACAGCTCCAAGCCTCAACAGGGAAGTGCAGATAGAAAATAACACCCACAACTCCCAACATGAAGTTGGGAGTTATAAGCACCCAGATCCAGGTGATACTATTAAGGTCGGGGGAGGTGGCCACTAGTCTGCAAGGCCAACCGCTGAGACCTTCTGCAACCGGATGCAGTGGGACTGTCTGCAGTCTCTTACACACCCATGACAATTAAACTTGCTTCAGTAAAGAACCTGTCCTGTCTGCGGTCATTGCGAAATCACTCCACAACCTGGTCAGAAAACCCCTCTGTCCAAAGCCACTTCTGATCTGTGCACCTCTAACACCTCTGCCATGTAGTCCCCTGCAGCTTGTGTGAGAACCATCACCGGCGCTGTGTGCTGGGAATGCCTGAATCAAACGGTCTACAAGAGAAGCTTGTTTGGTTGCTAATATTTGTTCGAGGTTCTCATGTGGCATAATATTTTGCAATTTGCCTATATAGCAAGGGTCAAGGATGCAGGCCAACCAGCAATCATCATCGCTCATCATTTTAATAATGCGTGGGTCCCTTTTGAGGCTACGTAAGGCATAATCCGCCATGTGGGCCAAAGTTCCAGTTGTCAAATCTGCGTTTGTGCTGGTTGGAGGGGCAGTTACAGGCAAATCTACGTCACTTGTCTCCCTTAAAAAAACAGAACCCGTCCTTGCAACGCCACTAATTTCTGTTGGCCCAGGAGAAGCTTCCTCATTAAAAAAAGTACTCATCCCCATCATCCTCCTCGTCCTTCTCCTCCTCTTCGCCCGCTACCGCGTCCTCTACACAGCCCTGACCAGACAATGGCTGACTGTCATCAAGGCTTTCCTCTTCCTCGGCTGCAGACGCCTGCTCCTTTATGTGCGTCAAACTTTGCATCAGCAGACGCATTAGGGGGATGCTCATGCTTATTATGGCGTTGTCTGCACTAACCAGCCGTGTGCATTCCTCAAAACACTGAAGGACTTGACACAGGTCTTGTAGCTTCGACCACTGCACACCTGACAACTCCATGTCTGCCATCCAACTGCCTGCCCGTGTTTGTGTATCCTCCCACAAAAACATAACAGCACGCCTCTGTTCGCACAGTCTCTGAAGCATGTGCAGTGTGGAGTTCCACCTTGTTGCAACGTCGATGATTAGGCGATGCTGGGGAAGGTTCAAAGACCGCTGATAGTTCTGCATACGGCTGGAGTGTACGGGCGAACGGCGGATATGCGAGCAAAGTCTGCGCACTTTGAGGAGCAGGTCGGGTAACCCCGGGTAACTTTTCAGGAAGCACTGCACCACCAGGTTTAAGGTGTGAGCCAGGCAAGGAATGTGTTTCAGTTGGGAAAGGGCTATGGCAGCCATGAAATTCCTTCCGTTATCACTCACTACCTTGCCTGCCTCAAGATGTACAGTGCCCAGCCATGACTGAGTTTCATTCTGCAAGAAATCGGACAGAACTTCCGCGGTGTGTCTGTTGTCGCCCAAACACTTCATTGCCAATACAGCCTGCTGACGCTTGCCACTAGCTGTCCCATAATGGCACACCTGGTGTGCAACAGTGGCAGCTGCGGATGGAGTGGATGTGCGACTGCGGTCTGTGGACGAGCTCTCGCTTCTGCAGGAGGATGAGGAAGAGGAGGAGGGGGGGCGAACGCCTACAGTCAACTGTTTCCTTGACCGTGGGCTAGGCAGAACTGTCCCAATATTGCTGTCCCTTGTGGACCCTGCATCCACCACATTCACCCAGTGTGCCGTGATGGACACGTAACGTCCCTGGCCATGCCTACTGGTCCATGCATCTGTTGTCAGGTGCACCTTTGTAGTCACAGACTGCTTGAGTGCATGGACGATGCGGTCTTTAACATGCTGTTGGAGGGCTGGGATGGCTTTTCTAGAAAAGAAGTGCCGACTGGGTAGCTCGTAGCGTGGTACAGTGTAGTCCATCAGCGCTTTGAAAGCTTCGCTTTCAACTAACCGGTAGGGCATCATCTCTAATGAGATTAGTCTAGCAATGTGGGCGTTCAAACCCTGTGTACGCAGATGCGAGGATGAGTACTTCCTTTTCCTAACAAGAGTCTCATGTAGGGTGAGCTGGACTGGAGAGCTGGAGATCGTGGAACTAGTGGTGGTGCCGGTGGACATGGGTGAGTGAGAGAGGGTTGGAGATGGTATTCTTGCCGGTGCCTTACATGCAGTGTTTCCTACTGCAAAACTGGTGATTCCCTGACTGCTTTGGCCTGGCGATGAAAGCTGCACAGATACTGCAGGTGGTGCGGGAAATCGTGGGTTTACAGTGAGGGAAGTGATGTAGCGTTGCTGACTAGCTTCATTGGCCGAGGGTGCAGCAACCTTTAGGGACGTTTGGTAGTTAGTCCAGGCTTGCAAATGCATGGTGGATACATGTCTATGCATGCAACTTGTATTTAGACTTTTAAGATTCTGACCTCTGCTTAAGGTAGTTGAACATTTTTGACAGATGACTTTGCGCTGATCAGTTGGATGTTGTTTAAAAAAATGCCAGACTGCACTCTTTCTACTATCGGATACCTTTTTTAGGCATTGCAGACTGAGCTTCTTTAACCGGATGGCCACGCTGTCCTCCAACTGGTTTTGGTTTTGCCACGCATTTTTGGCAAGATACGGGCCCGGTAGATGGAACCTGTTGTGATATTGATGCCTGCTGCAGCTCCTCCTCCTCCGCTTCAGAACTACTGCCGCCTGCACCCTGTTCCCCCAATGGCTGCCAATCGGGGACAACAACTGGGTCATCTATGACCTCCTCTTCTATGTCGTGTGCAACTTCGTCTGTGTCACCGTGTAAGCCGGTGGTATAGCGTTCGTGACGGGGCACCATAGTCTCCGCTGGGTTTGATTTTGGCTCAGTACACTGCGAGGGCAATGTTCTGGTCTGAGTCAAAGGAACAGCATAGTAATCTGGCTGTGGCTGTGCATCTGTGCACTCCATGTCCGATTCAACTTCTAATGGGCATGGCCTGTTAACTGTTTCACTGTCTAACCCAGGAACGGTATGTGTAAAGAGCTCCATGGAGTAACCTGGTGTGTCGACTGACGCATCCTTCACTGTTGTTCTGGGTAAAGGACACAAGGAAGCGACTTGTTCCTGACCGGGAGCATCCACTGACGATGCACTGCTCTGACATTTGGCACTTTCCGAGGAGGAGGCGAAAGAGCTAGAGGCAGAGTCAGCAATGAAAGCCAATACTTGTTCCTCCTGCTCCGGCTTCAAAAGTGGTTTTCCTACTCCCAGAAAAGGGAGCGTTCGAGGCCTTGTGTAGCCAGACGACGAACCTGTCTCAACAACTCGAGACTTAGGTGCTGTACTGCTTTTACCACGACCACCTGATGCTCCACCACCACTACCATCATTACCAGCTGACAATGACCGCCCACGGCCACGACCTCTTCCACTAGACTTCCTCATTGTTTGCAAAACGTAACCAAAGTAACGCTACTTGTTACTGTAAAACAACTTATAAGGTGAACTCAAACTTCTGTAGGATTTATATATACCTTTATAGGTGCCTGACACTGAAAGGAAAATCAGGCCCAATGTTACACACTAGGTTTTCTGTGCCCCAATAATTTGAGACAGATGGCACACACAGGACCAGCACTCAAGCAGAAATGCCAATCTTAATCTCCCACTATTATTTTTTTTTTAAAAGGGAGAATTTACCCCCCCCCAAAAAAAATGGCCAAGTATTACACAGTGGTTTTCGGTGGCACACAATGAGAGACAGATGCCACACACAGGACTGGCACAGAGGCAGACTTGCCAATATTTATCTCCCACTAATTATTTTTTTTTGAAAATGGAGAATGTACCCAAAAAAAAAAAAAAAAAATGGCCAAGTATCACACACTGGTTTTTGGTGGCACACAATGAGAGACAGATGCCACACACAGCAATGGCACGGAGGCAGAGTTGCCAATATTTATCTCCCACTAATTATTTTTTTTTAGAAAAGGGAGAATTTATAAAAAAAAAAAAAGGGCCAAGTATCACACACTGATTTTCGGTGGCACACAATGAGAGACAGATGCCACACACAGGACTGGCACGGAGGCAGACTTGCCAATATTTATCTCCCACTAATTATTTTTTTTAGAAAAGGGAGAATTTATAAAAAAAAAAAAATGGCCAAGTATCACACATTGGTTTTCGGTGGCACACAATGAGAGACAGATGCCACACACAGGACTGGCACGGAGGCAGACTTGCCAATATTTATTTCCCACTAATTATTTTTTTAGAAAAGGGAGAATTTATAAAAAAAAAAAATGGCCAAGTATCACACACTGGTTTTTGGTGGCACACAATGAGAGACAGATGCCACACACAGCAATGGCACGGAGGCAGAGTTGCCAATATTTATCTCCCTCTAATTATTTTTTTTAGAAAAGGGAGAATTTATAAAAAAAAAAAAAATGGCCAAGTATCACACACTGGTTTTCGGTGGCACACAATGAGAGACAGATGCCACACACAGGACTGGCACGGAGGCAGACTTGCCAATATTTATCTCCCTGCAGTTATCTCAGAAAAGTATGGCAGGCAGCTATAAAAAGGACTGCTGCACACAAAAGTGTGGACAAACACACAAGATAGCTGTGCAGAAAGGAAGGAACAACAGGATTTGTGCTTTGAAAAAAGCAGTTGGTTTGCACAGCGGCGTACACACACAGGCACAGCAACGCAGCTATCAGGGTCAGGGAGCCTTCTAGGGCAGCCCAATGAGCGACAGCGCTGAGGAAAAAAAAATGTAGCTTCCACTGTCCCTGCAAACAAAAGGTGGTGTTGGACAGTGGAAATCGCTACAGCACAAGTGGTTTGTGGCTTTATGTACCCTGCCTATCACTATCCCTGCTTCTGAAGAAGCGGCAGCACCTCTCTCTACGCTCAGATCAGCAGCAGTAAGATGGCGGTCGGCGGGAACGCCCCTTTATAGCCCCTGTGACGCCGCAGAAAGCAAGCCAATCACTGCAATGCCCTTCTCTAAGATGGTGGGGACTGAGATCTATGTCATCACGCTGCCCACACTCTGCGTCCACCTTCATTGGCTGAGAAATGGCGCTTTTAGCGTCATTGAAACGCTACTTTGGCGCGAAAGTCGCGTACCGGATGGCCGACCCCACACAGGGATCGGGTCGGGTTTCATGAAACCCGACTTTGCCAAAAGTCAGCGACTTATGAAAATGAACGATCCGTTTCGCTCAACCCTAGTGCTAACCACTGAGCCACCGTGCTATAATGCTTCTTAGCTTTTTTCCCTTTAAAAAAAAAAATTTTGGTTTGGTTTGATAGGTCTTTTTAAAAATCCATAAAACAAGCACAACAGTCTGACAACATTATTCCCAGATACTATATGTGAATCAGAAAGGCAAGCAGGCATCTTCTCAATGCTGTTCCCATTTAGTTTTAGCTCTTTCCCATCCATTTCAGCTTTTTTCTTAGGCCCCCAGACATGTTTCTTGGGTACAGCAGAAAAGTATTCGGCTTTCCCATTGACTTGCATTGGATTTGTTATTCGGTACGAATACACGGATATAAGAAATCATTCGTGCCGATTGTCCCGAATCAGAATATTTCACTATTTGATCATCACTAGTGTTGAGCATTCCGATACTGCAAGTATCGGGTATCGGCCGATATTTGCTGTATCGGAATTTCCGATACCGAGATCCGATACTTTTGTGGTATCGGGTATCGGGTATCGCAACAACATTAATGTAATAATGTGTAAAAGAGAGAATTCAAATAAAAAATATTGCTATACTCACCTCTCCGACGCAGCCTGGACCTCAGCGAGGGAACCGGCAGCGTTGTTTGTTTAAATTTCGCGCTTTTACTTGGTTACGTGAAGTCCCGGCTTGTGATTGGTCAGGGCGGCCATGTTGCCGGGACGCGGACCAATCACAGCAAGCCGTGACGAAATTACGTCACGGCTTGCTGTGATTGGTCCGCGTCCCGGCAACATGGCCGCCATTAACCAATCACAAGCCGTGACGTCACGGGAGGCTGGACATGCGCGTATTTTAAAAAGCGCGCGTGTCCAGCCTCCCGTGACGTCACGGCTTGTGATTGGTTAATGGCGGCCATGTTGCCGGGACGCGGACCAATCACAGCAAGCCGTGACGTAATTTCGTCACGGCTTGCTGTGATTGGTCCGCGTCCCGGCAACATGGCCGCCCTGACCAATCACAAGCCGGGACTTCACGTAACCAAGTAAAAGCGCGAATTTTAAACAAACAACGCTGCCGGTTCCCTCGCTGAGGTCCAGGCTGCGTCGGACAGGTGAGTATAGCAATATTTTTTATTTTAATTCTTTATTTTACACATTAATATGGATCCCAGGGTCTGAAGGAGAGTTTCCTCTCCTTCAGACCCTGGGAACCATCAGGAATACCGTCCGATACTTGAGTCCCATTGACTTGTATTGGTATCGGGTATCGGATTGGATCCGATACTTTGCCGGTATCGGCCGATACTTTCCGATACCGATACTTTCAAGTATCGGACGGTATCGCTCAACACTAATCATCACTAATAACTATAATAGCTAATCAAAACCATGTAATTTACTGTTTTTTATAAAGTTTATAAAAAACAGTAAATCATACTGCTCCTGTTATTCTGCCCTTATATTTTGATCAATAGCTCCCAACGCAACATGATGCCCAACAGTTCCCTCACTATATGATGTCTCCACACAGCCTTCCTATACAGTATGAAGTCCCCAAAAAAGCCTTTCTATTAGTGTGATGAGTGAGTGCACTCGTTACTCGAGTTTTCCGAGCATGTTCGGTGTACTCCGAGTATTTTGGGCGTGCTCGTAGATTATGTTTTTGTCTCCACATGATTTGCAGCTGCCGGACAGCCTGAATACATGCAGGGATTGCCTGTTTGTTAGGGAATCCCCACATGTATTCAGGCTGTCTGGCAGCCGCAAATCATGCAGCTGTGGGGACAAAAACATAATCTGTGATCACGCCCAAAATAGTCGGAGAACACCTGAGCATGCTCGGAAAACTCGAGAAACTAGCACACTCGCTCATCACTACTCTATACAAAGTTTTATCTCACCATACAGCTCCCCATGCAGAATGATGTCCCCACATAGCCACCTACACTGTACTATGGCTCCATACAGCACACCTAAACAGAATTTTGTTCCCACAGACCACACAGAATGATGTTTGAAGTAAAAAAAGCTACTCATCTAACCCTGTCCTCCTGCAGCTCCGAGGTCTGTGCTGTGTACTGAGGTACAGCTAGCATGACGCAGTGACTTCATCGTGCGTTCTCCGATGCTCATGCTTAATGAGGGAACAGGGAGCTGACAACTACCTCCTCCACCGTTATATTCATCAGTATTTGCATCCCGAGGATGCAGATATCAGTGACCATGTCAGGCCATACGGAGGGCGACACCGAAACAGCCAAAGGGCGTCATTTGGCCAGCGAGTTGCACTACTTACTCAAGTATGATATACATTATGAACAATGTTATAGTTCCAAATTGAGGTAATAAACTCAACTTTGTTACAGTAGCTTTATATAAATAGCAACCAAAAAAGGTATAAGCAAATAAAAAATAAGATGAAAAGCAGTAAGGATACGACAACGTTTGTTTATCCTGGTATGTACATAAAGTGTAGAAAAAGGGTTGACAAAAAAATACTAGGACAGTGCCTAATAAATATGTTTTATTCATTTTGCTTGTTTCATCATGCCTCTTTATATACTGTATGTAGTAACATCATAAACACTTCATATCTTTCCTACTCAAGTTTCTCTCTGGCCTAAAGCCAAACTTGCACACATTACAGTGTTCTCAAGCCAAGTTCCTATAAAAGATGCAGACCATACTATAAGGGTGCTAGACTAGGACTTCATTCAAATGCCAAGAATTTTTCACATCAACACTCTGAAGAACCTTGATTGACTTTGTGATGGTATTGACAATTGAGTATGTATAGGCTTAAATGACCCCTATTGCTATGGGTAATTTTTCTAGAATTATAAAGATAAGGCTATATTATAGAAAATAATCCAAAAGCTATGCAAGCTGAATTATTGTTACCATTCATGCAAATAGGATACATGCATGCCCAAACAGTTTTGACATGTTAATAATTGGATTAATACATAAAAACTGGGAGATAAAAAGTAACACCTTTAATAGGGAAGGGGTATGTGTTGATCATGTGGAAAAGTGGTGGAATATTCTGCTGTGATCCTACCCCTGAAGACATCAATCACGCTAATATTGTGTAATGTAAACAGTGTCATGCATTTCTGTGTACCTAGTATGTAATGTGATATAGGGTAGTGTGACGCCCGGTAGACCGAGATACCCAGCACCAGATCAATGAGGTCTGTCTCTTAAGGGGGATGTCACTAGTGGCTTGACCTGGTGCTGTGGCCTCAGGCGATGCACAGTGTAAGGGATATCATGAAGGAACAGACACTTACTTGGTCAGCAGCAGGTCTTCTCAGCTGTGATGGCCCCGATCCTGGACCGATGGTTATTGTCCAAATGAAAGACTGAGGCGTTGAAACGTTTAACCAATTTACTTCTACAAAAAGGGATTTGCCACCAATACTGTCACCGGAGTCTGTATAAGAACCCTGAATTACTTTGACCCTGTCAGGATTTCCACCTCTTATTATGCGCAGTTTCTGTATGGTCCTGCTGCTGTTTGTGAACTGGCTGCCGACCCAATCTGTCTCTTCTGTGCTCTGGTTCGACGGGCAACCCGAGTCCCTTTTTGTCGGCTTACCCCTTCTGGGAGTACTGCTGAACTCTGTGTCTGTTGCTGCGTCTTACCCTGGTGAAGCTGATATCACCTCCCTTCCGGTTGCTGTATTATATATAATGAATATAGCCACGGATCCGGTATCCGTCTCTGCGCCTATTATGGGTAGTGATTATTACTACCCGGTTCTCACAATGTCCTTTTTCTCTATTCCTCTTTTCCTACTATCGGTATTACGGACCTATAATCCGCCATAGGGCTGTTAGGAGCTCAGTTATACGACCTCACACTTTCAGCTCCTCAACCCAACTGCCAATCTTTTTCTCAAACCAGAATAGATCAAGGGGAGTCTCTGGAGCTCCCCCTTCTGGCCGGAGATGGTAGTGCAGTCTTGCTATTTTAACATTTGTATTTTGTGTCAATAACTATTTTTGTGGCAAATACCCCTAGGGGCGCCACAGTAGCGTAAGTAAGGTCAATATAGCAATGTAAAGTATACTATGCATAGTGTGTATATAGTATAAGGATAAGATAGGCTTAGTACAGACTGTTATCGGAAAGTAACAATAGTTAGCTGAAGGTACAACATAAGATATGACGGAAGAAAAAGGAACCACACCCGCTGCAGCAAACCAATGAACAAGAAATGGGCAGGTGAGCTGGAAGTAGCTACGCCCAAGAGGATGTGTAATCAGGACGGGCCTCAGAACATGGAAGAGATGATGCCATTTGTGGGTAATGAGTCAGTGAAGGCGCAGCAGGGTGAGACAATGGTGGTGTCGAGCGATGCTTCCAAGGATGCACCTGGATGAACGCAGGAACTGGAGCAGTCTGGTGCAGCAGAAGATGGAGCAGGAACTTTGCGGCCCGGAACTGAGCAATGTTGCTGGGCAGGTAAGGTCCAAAAGCAAGGATGTGGCCTTCACTGGGGTTTCCTGAGGACTGTGAATAGGAGAGCCAGGATTGGACAGCTGGTGAGGGACTTAAGGGGTTTTGGGCTGAGCAGAAGAGAGGAGATGGGTCCGAACCAGAGTCGGGGACATGCTAGTAGGTCCGCTAGTTATAAGGTATTGGGAGATGGCCTCTAGTGGAAAAGTCTTTACCTATGACCCATGACATAAAATGGGACCTGCCACCATTTTCTTTTCAAGGAAAGAGCAGTTGAGATGCAGCATTTACCCTGAAGGCCGAAAGAATTGACGGACAGTATCAGGGTCACCTTCTTGAAGATGGTTAGTGGTGGTATGTTGTAGGCATGATGCGGGATGGCAAAGAGACAGATAAGCCCTTCTTGTTGAACAAAAAGACCTGGGAGAGAGTCATAGAAGGCGCTCAAGTTGGACCTACCAGCTCTGGGACATCAGACGGTGCCTGGGGGTCCCCACCTCCCACACAAGTGCAGGCGATGCACGGGGCTGTAGCCCACTTCTATTTGTCAGGAGCTTCGATACTACCCGAGGCTGGTTCATTTGCAGCCCAGGCACCTCAGAACTGGGCTCTAGGAAGCAGATGAAGGACATCCCCAGGGCCTCCTGAAGGGGAGGAGGAGGAAATGTGAATGCCTGAACCAGAAATGGGAGAAGAGGAGTTTGTCTGGTAAGCTCAACAGTGCTTGTTGAACCCAACAGGGAAAAAGGAACTGTTCTCTGTTCCTGTTGACAGAACGTCATGTGTCATGCGTTTCTGTGTATCTAGTGTTTATGTGATATGGGGTAGTATAAGTACTGTCAATATAGCAATGTAAAGTAGAATATGCCTAGTGTGTACATAGCATAATGATAAGGACAATAGGCTTAGTACAGACTTTTATAGAAAACTAGCTATAGTTAGGTGAGCTGAAAGTACAAGAAAAAATACAACCAATGTGTGGGGGCTAATCCCACAGTGGAAGGTGGATAGCACTAGTGAAAAGCAGGCACTTTCCGATAGTAACTCTAATAGGGAAATAGAGTAACAAGGTTAAGTTCAAGTGCAGTGGACTAATAGGTACATGCTGGCCCTATTATTCAAAGCAGTGGGAGGCCATACCAAAATTCCACGCAGACATTCCGGCAACATCAAGAGCTCAAGGCTTCAGCATAGGGGCTAAAGGGCGCATCATGTCCTTTGGCAAACAGAGGAAGATGGATGCAGAACCGTGTGAATGGAAGGTAGCAGATCCTGGGTGCACTGCGAGACTGGACAGGAAATCCCTGAGACTGATGGGGTCAGTGGGATAGCCCAGGAGGTACGGATGGTAGGGATAAAGATGTGTTGTGCTCTATCCTAGGTGCTGCAACCTGATGAACTTGAACTGTCCAGTAAAATTCTGCTTGTCAAAATGAACTTGGTGTCTTATGGGTTGTATGAGGCGATTTCTGAACAAGGAGGCCTGTGGACTATAATACAGTGTGATGCACCCCACACCTAACAGCACACTGGGACTGATACATGGCTTTCATGTAAAATACCAGAGTGTAACGTGCCAGAAGCTTGGTAATGACTATCGCTCTCAGTCACTTTACACATTCCTAAAAACATTACAGGCTAAATTGCTTGAAGGGGTTGTTCAGGTTTGGCATGAAAGTCCGCCGTAACTATGTGATGGCAGACTTGTAAATCCTCACAGCGCGCACAGTACATGCAGCACACATTATCAGAATTCTCCACTGTTGGTGGTGAGACCAGGCATTCATTTGACCGGATGTTTCTGATATGCATACATTCCAACTAGACATGCCTTGAGCAAGCCATGCTAGTCTAGTTGGAATGTGGCTCTATGTCACACATAGAATGATTGCAGAGTTTTGTGCTGAGCCTTGACACCCCCTTTCATTTGCATCAAACCTAATGCTACCGTGTGCCACCAATCTTAAATAAATTCACAACATTAGTTGACTAATTAGCAGTGAGACATGAGTATCTTGCAGTATCCTTACAAATATTGGACTATTTACACGGTTAAATAATTTGCCTATAATAATTGTCCGTCAACAATGTAGTTAGTTGATTGATGCTCATTCTGCTTCCATTTTCATAGAGCTAGCATTAGCAGTGTTGCACATGAACAATCATTTGTACAGTTGTACAGCACATTCCCTTTTTACATCATTGGATGAGCTGGCAACCACAATGACTTTTAAATATGCATTTGCTCTTTTGTCTTTTTCATCAGCAATAGAGATGAGCAACTTGTTCGGAAAACGTTCGCCAATCTAAAATTCAGCACGAAACTTGCACATTCCGATTCATGTTGGGATTCCTGAGCATGTTTCTCAAAATCGGCAAAATTGAGCCAAAGTTTGGTAAATGATCGAGTTTCCACTAATACTTTTGCTAGGACTTTGGCTAGGATAGCGGTGCTTTATGATAAGCGGGAGGGGCGTTTTTGTTGAGTGGAAGGGGTGGGGAGAGGTCAAAGAAGCGTCAGCCTGTTTTTAGTTTTATTTTTTATTAACTTAATGTGTAGAGATTCGGGCAGCCAATCAGGGCACATGTATCATCCAGAATGTCCAGACACAAGGGCTTCTATCATTGTGTCATTGGCTGCTGAAGTCACATGTCACTCTCCATATTAAAAGCAGACATGTGGCTTCAGCACCATTTTGAGAGTGTAATAGCATAGTGAGGCTGCTGCTGCAAATGTTCAGATAGTTAGCTAGGTTGTTTAATCTCAGCTAGTTCAGATAGATAAGATCATGTGTCAAATTGACCTGCCAGCATATAAATTGGACTTTTAATTCTGTGGTGCAGCCACAAGTCGCCACCTCAGCATATAAAACCACAGTGCTGATGATTCTGTGCTACAGCGAACAATCGCCACTTCAGCAAAAAAAACATAGTGCTGCTGATTGTGTGGTCCAGCCTCGAGTCCACATTTCAGCATCTAGATCCTTTGTGCTAGTTGTGTGGTCCCTCCACCAGTGTGTAGGGGATGTGATAGTTTGATTCCTTGTTCCCCTCCCCCTTAACTCACTGTTCACTTGTCATGTGATACTGCTACATATTTAATGTATTTTCACTGTGTCTTATAATGAGTACTGCTATGCATAAAGCGTATTAATCTTGTTATATACAGTGCCTTGCGAAAGTATTCAGCCCCCTGGAACTGTTCAGCCTTTTCCCACATATCATGCTTCAAACATAAAGATACCAAATGTAAATTTTTGGTGAAGAATCAACATCAAGTGGAACACAATTGTGAAGTTGAACGAAATTTATTGGTTATTTAAAATTTTTGTGGAAATTCAAAAACTGAAAAGTGGGGCGGGCAATATTATTTGACCCCTTTAACTTAATACTTTGTTGCGCCACCTTTTGCTGCGATTACAGCTGCAAGTCGCTTGGGGTATGTCTCTATCAGTTTTGTTCATCGAGAGACTGATGTGAATACTTTTCTGCCCAATGATGACAGAAGCATTCTAGGAGTGATACCTTTATTGACTAACCAGAAAATAATATGTTTACATCGAGAGACTGAAATTCTTGCCCATTCTTCCTTGGCAAACAGCTCGAGCTCAGTGAGGTTTGATGGAGATCATTTGTAAACAGCAGTTTTCAGCTCTTTCCACAGATTCTCGATTAGATTGAGGTCTGGACTTTGACTTGGCCATTCTAACACCTGGATACGTTTATTTGTGAATCATTCCATTGTAGATTTTGCTTTATGTTTGGGATCATTGTCTTGTTGGAAGATAAATCTCTGTTCCAGTCTCAGGTCTTTTGCAGACTCAAACAGGTTTTCTTCAAGAATCGTCCTGTATTTGGCTCCATCCATCTTCCCATCAATTTTAACCATCTTCCCTGTCCCTACTGAAGAAAAGCAGGCCCAAACTATAATGCTGCCACCACCATGTTTGACAGTGGGGATGGTGTGTTCAGGATGATGAGCTGTGTTGCCTTTATGCCAAACATATCGTTTGGCATTGTTGCCAAAAAGTTCGATTTTGGTTACATCTGACCAGAGCACATTCTTCCACATGTTTGGTGTGTTTCCCAGGTGGCTTGTTGCAAACTTTAAATGACACTTTTTATGGATATCTTTGAGAAATGGCTTGCTTCTTGCCACTCTTCCATAAAGGTCAGATTTTGTGCAGTGTATGACTGACTGTTGTTGTTACACCCGGTTCTGTTTCTGAACCTTTGCGGGGTCCCTGTCGGGACTCCCGATCTGTGCCAGCTGTCAGGATGCAGCTTCTGCCTCTCCTTTCTCTCCTTCTTCCTGGCGCGCTACCAGCAGATTCTCAGGCAGAGTGCTTAGGTCACGCACGTGCTCACTCCCGGTCTCTTAAAGAGACATCAGACATTTTTTAAAAGATGCTTCTGGCCAATGGCGTGTTGTTCATTGTTATTTCTAGCTCCTCCACCATAGGGAGGGCGCCGGAGCAACAAGTATCCACTGTTGCTTCTTCCGGTTCCTGTCAGCATGTGCTTCTGTTTCTGAAGTTCTCTGATAGTGCTCTGCTTATACTCTCTGTCTCCACAGATCATCTGTTACCGGTTACCCGGCTATCTTGGACAACGTTCACTCTGCCTACTCCAGATCCGTCTCGTCCTGCCAGTCTGTCATCCTCATCTCCGGACAATGACTGTACCACTGGAACCAGCTTCTACCCGTACACCCAGTATCACCTGGTTAGCTCCACGTCTCCCGCTAACGCTGCTTGTCCGTTTGTCCCGCTGGGACAGCTGCCACGAGTTCGGGGTCTAACTGGAGGTAGCACCTGTGTCCCCCAGGCATTCCATTCTGACCCTGTTCGAGGGGACATACCACGGGTGTCTGGGACTGACGTAGTCATGCCCCTTTCAGAGCCCCCCGGACCGTGGTCCCGAGGTTCCACGTTAAATCTTAATAAAAACGAATGTGAACTTCAACTTCTGTGCTTCCGTTTCCATTCGTTACAGTTGTCCTATGGACAGACTGACCCACCTCAGCTGTAGATTTCTGCAGTTCATCCATAGTGATCATGGGCCTCTTGGCTGCATCTCTGTTCAGTCTTCTCCTTGTTTGATATGAAAGTTTAGAGGGACGGACGGGTCTTGGTAGATTTGTAGTGGTATGATGCGTCTTCCATTTCAATATGATCGCTTGCACAGTGCTCCTTGGGATGTTTACAGTTTTGGAAATCATTTTGTATCCAAATCCGGCTTTAAACTTCTCCACAACAGTATCACGGACCTGCCTGTTGAGTTCCTTGGTTTTCATGATGCTCTCTGTGCTTCAAACAGAACCCTGAGACTATCACAGAGCAGGTTCACTTATACGGAGACTTGATTACATACAGGTGGATTATATTTATCATCATTAGGCATTTAGGACAACATTGGATCATTCAGAGATCCACAATGAACTTCTGAAGTGAGTTTTCTGCACTGAAAGTAAAGGGGCCGAATAACATTGCACGCCCCACTTTTCAGTTTTTGAATTTCCACAAAAATTTAAAATAACCAATAAATTTCGCTCAACTTCTCAATTGTGTTCCACTTGTTGTTGATTCTTCACCAAAAACTTACTTTTGGTATCTTTATGTTTGAAGCATAATATGTGGGAAAAGGTTGAAAAGTTCCAGGGGGCCAAATATTTTCGCAAGGCACTGTATATGTTTGAATGTAATGCCATTGTTATTGCTCCTCTGTTGGTTAGGGAAAATAAGTGCCCTGGGTCAGTTTAGTTAGGGGAAGCAATAATGTATATGGAGCGCCCCCACTGCCGCAGGGCCGAGGGACACCCGGTACCGGGCCTCTGAGTCTCTGTTCCGGGGTTGTCACGGTGGCTAGGCCCGATCCGTGGCCCTGCCTGCGCGGGGGGAGCGTCCAGTGAAAGGGGGTGGAAATGGTGGTGTAGTTGTGAAGTGCCAGTCGCAGTAAATAACGAGGACACCAGGTTGCAGTCTCTTTACCTCTTTACTGAAGGTCTCTGGGTCCTCAGTCCGGAATACGGTCAACCAGGCTGCGCAAGTCCGGCCGGTCCAATGGCACCTCCACAGATCCCTTTGCAGGTGGAAATCTGTGCCTTCCTGCTAGCGCTATGTGTTGTGGTCCTCTGTCATGATTCCCAATGGCAGGGACACGGGCAAAAAACGGACTAGCTCTAGGAAGATGGTATCTCAGGTAACCGCGATGCTGAACCTAACACGCAAATAAAAGTAGCCAGGGGATGTGCCTGCGTTTTATCCCTAGACACCTTGCGCCAGCCGGAGATCTAACTACCCCTAGAAGAGGAATACACAGACCTGGCTTGCCTCCAGGGAAACCCCAAAAGTTATAGTAGCCCCCCACATGTAATAACGGTTAGGTAAGAGGAAAACACAAACGCAGTATGAATATAGATTCAGCAAAGAGAGGCCCTCTGACTAGATAGCTGAAAATACAAAAGAGGACTTCGCGGTCACCTCAAAACCCTAAGCAGCCATCCTGAAACTACCTTAACTCCGTTATCAACTCATGACACCGGAGTAGTAATTTCAGATCACTAGAGCTTCCAGCAGCACGAGGAATATAAATGCATGCTGGACAAAACAAACACAAAAAATGACAAAGATTCAACTTAGCTGAATTGCAGACTTGGAGCAGGTAGCAAGCAACAGAGGTGCTCTGATAACATTGATTGCCGGCGCTAGAGTGACTGAGAAGCCAGACTAAATAGGAAACTCCCAATTTCCTGATGAAAACAGGTGCACTGAAAACACAAGACAAAAGTCAACCAGTACCACCAGTAGCCACCAGAGGGAGCCCAAAAACAGAATTCACAACAGTACCCCCCCCTTAAGGAGGGGGCACCGAACCCTCATGAGAACCACCAGGGCGATCTGGATGCGCCCTATGAAAGGCGCAAACCAAATCAGAGGCATGAACATCAGAGGCAGTCACCCAAGAATTATCCTCCTGACCGTATCCCTTCCATTTAACCAGATATTGAAGTCTCCGTCTGGAAATGCGAGAGTCCAAAATCTTCTCCACAACATACTCCAATTCACCCTCCACCAGCACAGGAGCAGGAGGCTCAACAGAAGGAACAACCGGTACCTCGTACCTCTGCAACAACGACCTATGGAAGACATTATGAATGGTGAAAGATGCTGGAAGGTCCAAACGAAAAGATACAGGATTAAGAATCTCCAAAATCTTATAAGGACCTATGAACCGAGGTTTGAACTTAGGAGAAGAGACCTTCATAGGGACAAAACGAGAAGACAACCACACCAAATCTCCAACACGGAGATGATGACCCACACGACGATGACGATTAGCAAACTGCTGAGTCTTCTCCTGAGACAACTTCAAATTGTCCACCACATGACTCCAAATCCGGTGCAGTCTATCCACCACAGAATCCACTCCAGGACAATCCGAAGATTCCACCTGACCAGATGAAAAACGAGGGTGAAACCCAGAATTGCAAAAGAAAGGAGAAACCAGAGTAGCAGAACTGGCCCGATTATTGAGGGCAAACTCTGCCAACTGCAAAAAGGCGACCCAATCATCCTGATCAGCAGACACAAAACACCTCAAATAAGTCTCCAAAGTCTGATTAGTTCGCTCCGTCTGGCATTAGTCTGAGGATGGAACGCAGATGAAAAAGACAAATCAATGCCCATCCTGGCACAGAACGCTCGCCAGAACCTAGACACAAATTGAGATCCTCTGTCAGACACGATGTTTTCCGGGATACCATGTAAGCGAACCACATTCTGAAAAAATAAAGGAACCAACTCCGATGAAGAAGGCAATTTGGGCAAGGGTACCAAATGAACCATCTTAGAAAAACGGTCACACACCACCCAAATGACGGACATTTTCTGAGAAACCGGGAGATCCGAGATAAAGTCCATAGAAATGTGCGTCCACGGCCTCTTCGGAATAGGCAAGGACAACAACAATCCACTAGCCCGAGAACAGCAAGGCTTGGCCCGAGCGCAAACATCACAAGACAGTACAAAGGTACGCACATCCCGAGACAGGGAAGGCCACCAGAAGGACCTGGCCACCAAATCTCTGGTACCAAAAATTCCAGGGTGGCCCGCCAACACAGAAGAATGAACCTCTGAGATGACTCTACTGGTCCACTCATCTGGAACAAACAATCTCCCAGATGGACAACGATCAGGCCTATCAGTCTGAAACTCCTGCAAAGCACGTCGCAAATCTGGGGAGACAGCAGACAAAATCACTCCATCCTTAAGGATACCCGTAGGCTCAGAATCACCAGAGGAGTCAGGCTCAAAACTCCTAGAAAGAGCATCTGCCTTCACATTTTTCGAGCCCGGCAAGTATGAATATAGATTCAGCAAAGAGAGGCCCTCTGACTAGATAGCTGAAAATACAAAAGAGGACTTCGCGGTTACCTCAAAACCCTAAGCAGCCATCCTGAAACTACCTTAACTCCGTTATCAACTCATGACACCGGAGTAGTAATTTCAGATCACTAGAGCTTCCAGCAGCACGAGGAATATAAATGCATGCTGGACAAAACAAACACAAAAAATGACAGATTCAACTTAGCTGAATTGCAGACTTGGAGCAGGTAGCAAGCAACAGAGGTGCTCTGATAACATTGATTGCCGGCGCTAGAGTGACTGAGAAGCCAGACTAAATAGGAAACTCCCAATTTCCTGATGAAAACAGGTGCACTGAAAACACAAGACAAAAGTCAACCAGTACCACCAGTAGCCACCAGAGGGAGCCCAAAAACAGAATTCACAACAGTCCTCCCCTGCTGTGCTTACGGGATAGTCCCCACAACTGTTGTGTCTGTTTCTGATGTTCCCTCACAACTCGATTAGATGATGTTCTGCTAATCCTCCGTCCCTCCCTGATGTTACGGTTGGGACGCACCCGTATGACGGGTAGGCTCAGAGCTCTTCCGGGACCCTAGAGTCGCCCCTCTCCACAGGTTGCCCCCTATGTCTTCTTAGGTGATTTGGGTGAGACAGCCCGCCTGTGACTGACTGTCCTGCCGTTGGTTTGAAGTATTGCTTGGAGCTATATATATATATAAATACTTCCTCGGCTTTCCGGCCGCCGGCTGTGCGCCTCAGTAGGATGTTGCCTCGGTCTTACAGCACGACTCCTACTGGTATTCTCCTTCTTGCTTTGATCTCGTTTCTCACTCAGCACAATAAATCTCGCTTCTTATCCTTTCTTAGGGCACCGCCGCTATACTGTGCAGGCACGGTCCCGTAACCTTCTTTCTCGTTGCCAGGCCTCTGTCAGGATCCCACCCCTGACAGGGACCCTACCGAATCTTCCCCCCACAACACCCTCTGCCACAAGGTGTTGCCTGGTTCCAACCCAGTCAGCTTTCTACTCTAACTTCCTGCCTGACCCCCAGTTTTACCAGTATGTGAGGAGTGGCCTAGTGAATAGTACCCTTAGCTCCCCCTGGAGGCCCGACTGTGAAATGTATTGGTGTATGTGATACCTGGTCAGGTGAACTCCTTCAGTGCCATCAGACGTAACATCACTCCCCTTAGTGGCAGAGCGACATTACTGCAACGACCAGGACTCTGGGGCGCTGCACTCCCCCCCGGTTAAATCCAGTACTCCTGGACTGGGAAGAAAACAGCAATACAGGTTAGCAAAAAGACATACAATTTTAAAATGCAGCAACAATAAGCAAGTTTGAACAGAGCTTCCCTTTATGGGAGGTGAGGACACTTGAACGTTACAAAACATGGTTGAATATTATAGCAACATGCTATAAATAACTTCTTTTACCCAACCGGGTATTCTACTTAATGCAAACTTTGAACCATAATTTAACATTGCCTTTAAGGGCGTACACACTAAATCCACTAAAGACCTACTCATTAAACATTATAAAACTGAGCAACTTGTCTGCATTCTCCTACTTTATGTCTGCAGGACCGCCTGTCCTAACCGCTCCAGACCTACTGCCTCTCCTTTCTATGCAGGACCACCCCTTTCTGCCCGGGCCTACTGCCCTTCCACTACTATACACAGTATAGAACATATAATTTTTCCTTCAGTTCAGAACCACTGAGCCATTCCTGTATGGCTCCAAGGAGGACTCACTAACTAACCCCGTACGGGTTCACTTTCTGTCCTCATTCTTCTATCAACATTATTAAACATTTCTGACAATTAACTAGTTAGTTACATTTAACTTTTACATATCAACATCATCACTTCTTCTCTCAAGACATTATTGCCATTCAACCATCTTAAGGCAATGCTGTTCATAAGTGCAACACTTGTGAACATCCCCTTTAAGAGGGGACTAAGTCTCTGAGGTAGTGCAACTTCTCAAGCTGCAAGTCTGTACGCAGCAAGGACTCCGGTGCGGGTTCCAAGAACCGTATCTTCGCAAAGAGTCTTCCTTTTAAGTAAAACCAGAAGAGAGCACCTTTAAGAAGGTGCAAACTATTTACAAGAAGTTTGTATCATGCATTGTTCATGATTCGGCAGTCTTTTATAACTGGTGTAGAAAAGTAGAAACAAAAACAAAAGCAATAGTGATCCCGGGTCAACAAAGGGATCCCTTTAAGAATAACCCTAGACGGGTTTTAAAGTAGCAAAAGCAGGAAAACAGTTAACTGAACTATTTACATGTAACGAATCAGTATAGTCTTACTCTGATGCTGGCGGTGCAGGGGATGGCCTCTGGTCCCCGGCTGATGCAATGTCAGTACCGGTGGTTGGTCCCTCAGGTGCAGTCAGATCACCCGGGGTCTGGATTTGAAGGCTAACCCTGCTTGCAAGTTCAGTAGCCACTACAAGGCGTACGGTGGTGATAGTAACAAGATCTGGCAAATCTGGATCAGTCATGATCGGGGCAACAGGTGACGTTCCCTCAGGCTCGCATCGTCGGACGTTCCGAGCGCACCATCCTTGTGCATTCCGATGATGGGTGTAGGTCACCTGATCCCCCCCTTTGCAATGGGTCGCCATCCCGGTCGCAGCAGGGGGTTTTCACGTTGTAACTAGTAACGAAGACGTCAGTTGGTAGCCCCGGTTCCTGTATGGAGCCCCATCCCCTCTTCGGGTGGAAGGCCATCACAGTCCCCCGCTTTACCACATTTTTCCTGCCGTGCGCGGTCTTTCTACGTTGTGTATCATGTTGTTCAGTCTCGTCTCGATTTTTCCAGTGTTGGATTAAACATTGTTTATACTGTTCCCAGGTGAGTACCGCAAGGGTGAGACCTTCTCCCGGGGCCCCATCCGGCTCAATCCAGGGGGTGTCCCACCGGAGGATCACCCCGTCTGGGCCCACATCTATGAGTTCTCCCATCTTGGTCGGCAGTGGCGGTACCAGCTTCCCCATTAGGTTAGGGGTGAGGACCACCCGCTCAACCGTGAATAGGCGGTTACTGTTGGGGTGATGGTCGGTCGCGGGAGCGGGATCGAGCGGGGGAGCAGGGGCACCTTCCATACCTGCGCCTGATGTGATTCCACCGATGTCGATCCGGTCTGTTGACGAGGACGCTGGAATCGGCTGCAGCCCGGACCGCGGCTCCTCCTCGGCGGCCTCCGGATGCGGCTCCGCTCCCCATGGCTCCTCTTCTGCTGGCTCCGAGGTCGGGATAGGTGGGCTCAGCTCCTCCGCTGGCGGTTCCAAGGAGTTCAGATTCTCCCGCTGCGGCGGATGCGGGTCCGCCTCTGGTGGGTGAGGGCAAGCCGGGATCACCTCGTCGTCCCTCGGGCACTTGCTGGTCATCATCGCTGTCCGACATTCGGTGGCAATGCATGCACCGGGCTCCACCATTCCTCTGAGGTCGAGCTCCTTCTTCACCTCGTTCCCGCGGTTGCAAATCAGGGGGCAATTCTCCTCCACTGCTGGGCAGGTCGTCATCTCGCAGCAGGAGTCGGAGGGGGCGGTCGCTGCTTTTGGCGCCGCTTTGGTAGTCTCCTCCCATGGCACACCCTCCTTCTTCCTCTGCGCTCCCCGTGGCACTGCATTGGTGGCGGTTTTGGCGGGAACTTTCGGCGGCAAGCAGCAGTACACAGTTCTCTCAATAAAGCACAGTCCAAGCACTATAAATCACAGTCCCAAGGCACACATGACCTGATTCTTCAGGCTTAAGTAGATCCTGTTCATGACGCCAAAAATGGAGCGCCCCCACTGCCGCAGGGCCGAGGGACACCCGGTACCAGGCCTCTGAGTCTCTGTTCTGGGGTTGTCACGGTGGCTAGGCCCGATCCGTGGCCCTGCCTGCGCGGGGGGAGCGTCCAGTGAAAGGGGGTGGAAATGGTGGTGTAGTTGTGCAGTGCCGGTCGCAGTAAATAACGAGGACACCAGGATGCAGTCTCTTTACCTCTTTACTTAAGGTCTCTGGGTCCTCAGTCTGGAATACGGTCAACCAGGCTGCGCAAGTCCGGCCGGTCCAATGGCACCTCCAGAGATCCCTTTGCAGGTGGAAATCTGTGCCTTCCTGCTAGCGCTATGTGTTGTGGTCCTCCCCTGCTGTGCTTACGGGATAGTCCCCACAACTGTTGTGTCTGTTTCTGATGTTCCCTCACAACTCGATTAGATGATGTTCTGCTAATCCTCCGTCCCTCCCTGATGTTACGGTTGGGACGCACCCGTATGACGGGTAGGCTCGGAGCTCTTCCGGGACCCTAGAGTCGCCCCTCTCCACAGGTTGCCCCCTATGTCTTCTTAGGTGATTTGGGTGAGACAGCCCGCCTGTGACTGACTGTCCTGCCGTTGGTTTGAAGTATTGCTTGGAGCTATATATATATATATAAATACTTCCTCGGCTTTCCGGCCACCGGCTGTGCGCCTCAGTAGGATGTTGCCTCGGTCTTACAGCACGACTCCTACTGGTATTCTCCTTCTTGCTTTGATCTCGTTTCTCACTCAGCACAATAAATCTCGCTTCTTATCCTTTCTTAGGGCACCGCCGCTATACTGTGCAGGCACGGTCCCGTAACCTTCTTTCTCGTTGCCAGGCCTCTGTCAGGATCCCACCCCTGACAGGGACCCTACCGAATCTTCCCCCCGCAACACCCTCTGCCACAAGGTGTTGCCTGGTTCCAACCCAGTCAGCTTTCTACTCTAACTTCCTGCCTGACCCCCAGTTTTACCAGTATGTGAGGAGTGGCCTAGTGAATAGTACCCTTAGCTCCCCCTGGAGGCCCAACTGTGAAATGTATTGGTGTATGTGATACCTGGTCAGATGAACTCCTTCAGTGCCATCAGACGTAACATCACTCCCCTTAGTGGCAGAGCGACATTACTGCAACGACCAGGACTCTGGGGCGCTGCATATACACCTCAGAGGACTAATAACTTTCAGAAATAATCAATGCAATCCATACATGAGTATATAAAAGTGAAATTATATGTTCCTCCCCAGTGCAACAGAAAAGGAAGTGGAAACCACTCAACTATTAGAATAACAAATACAGATACCACTGATGCATATCAGATCTCAACAAGGGGAATACCCTAAAATGGACATGGAATATAACAGGGAAAACTCCACTACATATAAATCCTACAAAAAAGCTTCGGAGTATAAAACACCCTCCAAAATACTCATATAAAAAAGGTAACAAATTTTATTAAAGATAAACATATACATAGATAACAATAGATATAAACCGACAAGGTACACGTTTTAGCACATGTATGGCGGACCAACCACACTGAAAGTAGCACCTAAGGCTAAGAAAAGACAGAAACTGATGTCTATTGGAAGCATGTTACTCAATCAATAGCTAGTAATTGTAACTATAAAGTGCATAGTGCTCTACATGAGTAACCATGGGTCCAATATCATCATACATCTTAAATCATAAAGCAACCATAATTGTACAGGTATCAAACAGTTCTGTTGTTCTTACCCACATATAAGTTAGTGCCAGTGTGTGTCCGGTGGCCCCGACGCGCGTTTCGCGTGAGCTTCCTCGGGGGGACGTGCTGTGTGTCAGACTGGGCTGTATTTAAGGACATATTGTCAGCTGTAGCGGCCATCGTGCATTGTAATTGGCGCATGCGCACCGCCATATCCGGAACGCCGCACATACGATCACCGGCACCTGCAGCGTTGTGAGCAGGCAGAGGGAAAACCCTCAAGACGTCATTTCCTGCTCCACCGCTACTGGGTACCGGAGAAGGCAACTATTAGAATAAGAATAAGAATAAGAGGCACCCAGAAAACATATATATAAAAAAAAATATATATATGTATGTGCAGATCTCCTGTTAAACTAGATACAATCAAAAAAACTCCACAAGTGATCCCATTGACACCTGGATTAACTAACAAATCATGTATCCTTATTGAGAAAAATCAATGAAGAAGCGTGATCAAATAAATCGAGCAACAAAAAGCCCATACATAGGGCAACAGTGTGCAAAGTTCAAAGTGCTAACAAAAAGAAATTAATTTGGAGAATCTGTACCTTATAGGTTCCGCTTGGTCCTGACAATGCACAATGCACACTGTCAGGACCAAGTGGCACCTATAAGGTACAGATTCTCCTAATTAATTTTATATATATATATATATATATATATATATATATATATATATATATATATATATATATTTTATATATGTTTTCTGGGTGCCTCTTATTCCTACTTGGGTTTCAATATATTAGTGATTTTATGCATATTTGCTTTTATTATTTCTTGTCCTAAAACATGTGCACACAATGTATGGGTGCCCATACAGCTCAGACAGGGCTGGCTAGCCCAGGGCACATTGTGCCCCGTAACGTTCTTCTAAGAAGAAGGAGGTCCAGGGGGCCAGAACTAAGAACCGAGAGAGAGAGTACAGCAACTACAGAAACAGCAGTGCAGAAATAGTGGGACTGCAGCTGCTGAACAGAAGACAGCTGAGCAAAGTGGGAGAAAGTGCACCAACATGTGGCAGGTTTTTGCGTGGGTCACCATTCTCAGGACCGGGGCAAAATGGCAGGGAATGCCCCACGAAAGGCAGAAATACTGGTCATTAAGAACACTGTGGGACCGTACAGTATGGACCGTCCCGATCGCAGGCTTAGCAACAGGCAAGGGTAAGAGAGACAGATGCTTGTTGCTGTAACAGAGTGCGCCCTGGATGACAAGTTGCTGAGTAAGCATGTTGAAATTGAAGTGAAACTCGACTGTGACTCTTTATTCTTGGAATCGTCTGCAGAGGTAACTGTCACATACCGGGAAAACCCTGATGGCATAGAGGAGCAGCACTGAGGTACTTGAAAGGGACGGGGCCAGTGGGTGATACAGGGATTACTATCGGCCATGACTACTGCCCTGGCCCCAGCCTCCCTCACATCCTACTAGTGCATACTTCAGCATATAAATCCTTTGTATTAATTGTGAGGTCCACTCACCAGTCAGCATTTCAGCATCTAAGCCATTTGTGCTAATTGCGTGGTCCACTCACCAGTCAACATTTCAGCATCTAAGTCCTTTGTGCTAATTGTGTGGTCCAGCCACCAGTCCACATTTTAGCACCTAAATCCTTTGTGCTAATTGTGTGATCTAGCCACCTGCTCACATTACAGCATATAAATCTTCTGTGGTCCAGCCACACTATCTCAGCAAATAAATACTGATTGCTAATTTAGTGACAGGTTGTAATAATTATAGGGGATAACTCAAGAGACTCTTTGCGTGGAACAAGACAACTACAGGACACAGTTTTATAAGTGGTAAAGTCTATATTACCACACGGTGTTTCAAACAGGTGCAGAGAGAAATTAAAGTCCACAACACTTGGTGCAAATATCAAATGCAGCTCATCCGTCAATAGGAAACTTCAGAGGAAAATGCAATCGTGCAGAAGGTCTATGAAGCACAGTTATTCTTGAGGATACTTGACACGAATAAATCCTTGTCTTAGTCCAGGCACAGATAGATATGCTTATTAGGCAGTTCAAATAATATCTTAGCTCAACCAGGGAGGCCTGGGTAATAGTCTCAGGTTATTGCAAAGCAGAAACAGCTTACATGTCCAGCAAATGCAGACGGAAGTAAACATGAACAGCAGATGAAGGAGGATTACTGGAAACTTGTGTATGCAGCAGGAACTCAGAGCAGAGTAGCAGGATCACCACACAGGTTCACAGGAGCTGGTGTATCGCCAGGGAGTAATCAGAGGTCAGGAGCTGGATGCAAGGCAGAATACTCTAGCACAGACTGAAGGCTGGGGTGGAGTTTTATAGCAAGAAGACACAGTGCACATGAAACCAAAGACACCATTTTGGAAAAGGGCAGTAATGCACAAAAGGTAAAAAATGTTCAGAGTCCTGACACATGTGACTGATAGGTCTGGGCCTAGGGTTGTAAAACAGCTAGTAAAAAGAAGGGAAGGGTACATCCAACATGATTGAGGAAAAAGCGAGGTGGTGGTGGAAGTTGGAGTAGGCTTGGTGTTTGAGGTGTACGTGGGGTACATGTTACTGATCAATGTTTAAGCTAGAAATGCTGGTCCAAGCCCTGTCCCGTGTATCCCTGCTGCTCATTTATACTATTTGTACTCTGGGTCAGTTGATGTCACATTAACTGTTGTCTGCCCCTAATTTCAGCTGATTTAGCAGTGTTTTCCCCCTGAAGGCATTGTCTATGCATTTAGTTTTGCTTCCCATTGAATTCAATGGGGTTTGGATCAGTTTGACAAGCAATAAGGTGACCATCGGTAAGTTCGCCGAGTTGAACGAAACCTTGAGGCCATGTGCACACGTTCAGGATTTTTCGCATTTTTTTCGCGTTTTTTCGCTATAAAAATGTGATAAAAACGCGAAAAAAAACGCTTACAAAAATCGCATCGCGGAAAAAAAGCAACATGTTCATTAAAAATGCGGAATTGCCGGGATTCCGCACACCTAGGAGTACATTGATCTGCCTAATTCCCGCACGGGGCTGTGCACACCATGCGGGAAGTAATCAGATCATGTGCGGTTGGTACCCAGGGTGGAGGAGAGGAGACTCTCCTCCACGGACTGGGCACCATATAATTGGTCAAAAAAAAAGAATTAAAATAAAAAATAGTCATATACTCACCTTCGATGGCCCAGGAGTGTTCCCGCCTCTCACCGCTGCATGCTGCCGCTTCCGTTCCTATAGATGGTGTGGTTCAGGACCTGCGATGATGTCGCTGTCATGTGATTGGTCGCGTGACCGCTCATGTGACCGCTCGCGACCAATCACAAGCCGCGACGTCATCGAAGGTCCTGAACCTCACCGGCATCTATAGGAACGGACGCGGCTGAGGAAATTGGCTGTCTGCAGGTGAGTATAACCATTTTTTTATTTTTTTTATTATTTTTAAACATTCTATCTTTTACTATAGATGCTGCATAGGCTGCATCTATAGTAAAAAGTTGGTCACACTTGTCAAACAGTATGTTTGACAAGTGTGACCAACCTGTCAGTCAGTTTTCCAACCGATGCTACAGATCGCTTGGAAAACTTTAGCATTCTGCAAGCTCATTATGCTTGCAGAATACTAAAAAAAGCAAAAAAAACGGAAAAAAATGCAAAAAAAAATGCGGATTTCTTGCAGAAAATTTCCGGTTTTCTTCAGGAAATTTCTGCAAGAAATCCGGACGTGTGCACATACCCTAAAAGGTTCTCTCATCTCTTATCAGCAAGCATGTTTACATCAGGCTATGATACAGGAATGAATATTCTTACAAATACTCTTTTGGCTGGACATTGACCCATGTAAATGGGTCTTTAGGCATTGCTAACTTCTCATTGTATTGAATGAACTTTTCATGTTCATGGATGTGTTAGATCCATTTTGTTTGTAGCCACTCACCACATTGGTTGATGGATGAGAGTTATGAGTAGAAGAATAGGTTCTTATTACTCAGAATTTCTTAATAGTGCTTTTGAAAATAAATGTTAGAAATCCAGATAACCGCCTGTAAAGGATACAGTATATACTACAGACTTGTAATTGAGCGTTATCTGTAGAATTTGGGTGTCATTTGGAGGAACGTGATTTAAAACATGAAGTTTACGGACAATTCATAATCAATGAAAGCTTTGCCAGGAATTACCAAGAATCCCTTCAGGCTAATTATTTTCTAACCCCCTTCATTTGTTTTCATTAAAGAAAAACTAATAAGATAGACAGAGTTGAACTTGTTGAATGACCGGACAAAGCAGTGTTAAAATCTCAACAGCTCTAATTACCAGCTGAGCAGTGTAAAAACTATGAATAAATGTCAAGCTAGGAGATAAGCTCTTATCTTAATCTAATGACTCTGCAGACTTAATTTGTCAGGCCAGCCTAGCTGATGAAAAACAGGTTTGTATTCTTCAGCTTTCGCAGCAACAAGCCTCCAGATCCTTGAAATAGAATTGTAATATCATCAGTGTCATCCTGCAAAAATCTTGCAAGTACGCCAATGAAAATTCTGATTGCCCTGAGAGAATGAAGTAGTTTCTCCCTGTTGCTCCAATCATCTTGACAAAATAGATATTATATTTTCAGATGGGAATCTATAGGTGATAGTTTTCTGTGTTCTCTCATCTTTCTAAAGGTTATTTGGTTACAACCAAACTAAAACATTGATGGATAATGAGTTTTTGTCTGCATTTGAAAATGCATAAAACAAAAACTAGCCTTAAAGAAGTATTCCTTCAATATACTTTACAGAGATGTCAATCGGACATGTCAGAAGGACAGATTTATAGCAGTCTTCAAATTAATACCTGTTATTGTCTTGAATGGGCATGTCCAAATTTGGTTTTTCGGTAGACATGGTCAAACCTTCATTTTTATCTGAAAATTTCTGATTTATAGTTGTCCACAACTTTTATTGATTTGATAGTGATAATAAACGCATGGACTAGCTTGATCAAGACATGACAAAAAAGTAAAGGTAAAATATTAATGTAAACATTTAAGACCCCACCATACATAATAGTTGAGCATGGACTGACGAATCATCAATGGCCCCATACATATCACAGACAACATTGGCCAATATTGGATTTTGTCAACCATTGTGGCACTTATTTATCATCACCTAAAAAAAATCCAACAGGCCAAATGGTGATTTAAATTATTATCAATAGTCATTGATTGGCCATCAGTTGAAACGAACAGTTGGTGGTTTCTCCAAATTTGCAGTCGTCATTCATGTTGGTTTGTTGGCCAGCCATTTGAGTTTTATCTAATATGTATATATGTAATATGTGACTTCCTTATCCTTCTATTTTTAGGGATCTTTTCCCAGTTTTGGCCAAATAATACAGCTTGTAAAAAAGGCATTAAAGTGCAACATCCTAACATCTTGTTCTCAGAACACAGTTTCTCATACTTAGGCAGAACATAAAGTCAAGAAAACAAAAGACAAGATAGAAGTCTTCCATTTTTTTTCTCCCATTTTCTTATGTCCTAAATTTATCCTAAAACCCCTTTTGAGTGTTGTCTTTCAAAAGGTGCTCCACTGGGACATGACCCATGGATCCGAGCTGTGAAACATATTTATCAATGTCTTGTGCTGAATTTGGACAAGACAGTTTAGCACAAGATTGATTATTTTGTGGTTGACTGTAGATCGCTATGATGGCCTTTTAAACTATATGATCATTCAAAGACATTTGAACCATTGTGGTTGTTAGGGCATCATCGAAAGGCTTACAATCTTATAAAAGTCTCCAACTGTCAGGGAATGCTAGAAGTAGTTCTACAATAATTTGATAAACTGCATTAGATCACTGTTTACTTGACCAATTTATGATTCATGTTTAAGTGATTACTATTACATATTATAGTGGATTTTTTAGACACATTTCATACTCTTTTCCAAATTGACATAAAAATTTGCATTGCAAAATGAGTGCACAGGCATAAAAGGTCGGAGCTCATGCCCAGTCTATAAGGATATCCCTCCTGAGATGAGACACTTGAAAAAATATGACACCAACATCAGTGAAATAAAAATATAATTCCATTATATAAGGCGCTAATTACTCGTCCACAATCAGTCGCTCAACGTGCATTTATTAACATGTAAAATAAATTCATGTTTTTGCAGCCATTTTTATAATTTGTAATGAAATTTATCCTAATAATATTACAAAAGGCACATTCAATATAGGCATTTCTATGGACTGCACCATGGAAAATGCATCTGAGATAGGTCTAATGATTTCTTATCAGTCCTATTCTGTGTACAGTTACAAAATGGTAATGAATAAAGAACATTTGCATAGTGTATATCATTGAATTAAATATTACAATACATCTAATTGAAAAGTACTTAACAATAGTTTTCCATAGTGGGTTTATTCTCCCAAGAGGAAGAAGTAAAATTTTCAAAGTTTACATATTTTTTGTTATATCCTTATGTCTCTAGTAGGGATGAGTGGACCCGTGGATGTTCTGGTTCGATGGATTCAGCCGAACTAGAGTTAAAAGTTTGGTTTGGTAAATGAACTTGACCTTGAACCCGATACCCAATAGAAGTCAATGGGAATCCAAACTTCAGTGCTTTAAAATGGCTGTAAAATGGTCATAGTAAGGGATAGGAGGCTGCAAAAGGAATCTAAATGGGGGTAAAAGGAGGACAATTCCCTTGTAAACAAATTTGGATAGGGAAATTACTTAAAATAACAAAATAATAAAAAATATTATCTTAAACCAGGAGGCAGAAGTCCAAATGGAGGAGAAGGTTGAGAAGCAGGTATAGGTGGCGATGTAGGTTGAAGAGGCATAGGAGGAGGAGGTAGTCAACACAGTTGTGTTTTTTTATTTTATTCATTTTTTGGGGTACTATGAAAGCAGGCAGTGTAATATTCTGCTGGCCATTCTCTCTCTGTATACAGGCCATGTTTGAAGAATATGGGGAGATTTAATGGCAGCTTACAATCCTCCTTCAGCATGTTTAGCTGTAACAGACCACCTGGCTCAGCAGGTGGTGCAGCCACACACGCTAGTATCCAAACTCATACAGGATGACCTCCTGTGGAGCTCACGCTGTGTAACTGCTTTTTCAATATCAGATAGGATTTCATAAGGAGATTTAAGGGGAATATGGAGTTATCATACGTGCTTGCCACACACTGGTTACATTTTCTAGATCTCTGTAACAGGTTGAACATCTTCCATGGTCTCAATCTATTCTAGCACCCCAGGGTAGGGTGATATGTAGCTCAGCTAATTGGCGCCAGGTAGCAAAGCTGTCTTTGGTCTCCAAGCATAACGGGGCCAGGCACGATCTGATGACACCAGAACCACTACCCTATGACCATCCGTTGGGAGGTTATAATCCTTCATAGGTTTTGGGAGTTTTAGCTACAAACACCCAAGGGAGAAAGATAAGGCCCCTCCCAGGGGCAGAAAGGAGTGACCAATCAAGGGGATAAAGGCTTGTGTAAGGTGATGTGCTCTATCTGGTCATGTGCTCTGTCTTTGTCATGATTGCTCTTCACTTTTAAAGGGGGGCCATGTCATGTAACGTGCTGGGAGAAACAGGAATAACTGGGCTCCCTATGCCCCCATGCGGCCTAGCACACATGGTTGAACATCAAAATGGAAATTGACATGATTCATCTGCTTATATCTTTTGTGTTTCACATGTATTTGCATATCTGACCATTGTATATGCATAACCATTGTGTATATAGTGTATTGTCTTGTGTGCCCTTAAGGTGAATAAATATGTAATTTAACCTTGGGCTGCTCTTTTATCTTGATCTACGAATCCACAAGTCCGTGTTTTTGTTTTTAACTTTCAATGCTTCTGGGGTTGGTTTCTGGCCCGATATAATCCCGTTAGCGGACCGGGCTTATATCTCATGAGGAACTGATGACAGTCCTACCGGCTGAACAGCACTCGGTTTCACTGGTGCTAGGGAAAGGGGCCTCTCAGCCTGTCAGGGTTGTGAGTGAGTGTGGTGCCACATCAGCGGCTTAAGCTCATCTTCTCCCACTTCCCGTGCCCACTGGACTAGTGTGAACAGGGGGTGTCCGTGTAAAAACTATGTCAAGCTGACCTTGCGAGTTCCCAGGGGATGTGGAACATCACACTGGTGCAATTGCAGAGACCATGCTGCATGATCCCTCTGATATATTAACAACATAGTCTGTTATGGTGCAGTGCCATAAAAGACAGAAAGTGAAGTAGAAATATAGTTAAAAAAATATTTTAATTGTTTAAACAATTAAAAAGAAATAATAATAATAATAATAATAATAATAATAATAATAAAAAAGACAGAATAAGAGGGACCTCCAAGTAATGGGGGAGGGCGACCAGCAATAATAAATAAATACATATATGTACATAAATGAATGAATAAAGTGCACAGTGCGGCGTAGTCCAGATGATCCAATAGACACAAATCTTATCTTAATGCCACAATTTCCTTGAGGCTAGTGTTGAGCGATACCTTCCGATACTTGAAAGTATCGGTATCGGATAGTATCGGCCGATACCCGAAAAATATCGGATATCGCCGATACCGATACCCGATACCAATACAAGTCAATGGGACACAAGTATCGGAAGCTATCCTGGATGGTTCCCAGGGTCTGAAGGAGAGGAAACTCTCCTTCAGGCCCTGGGATCCATATTCATGTAAAAAATAAAGAATTAAAATAAAAAATATGGATATACTCACCCCTCCGGAGGCCCCTGGACCTTACCGATGTAACCGGCAGCCTCCGTTCCTAAGAATGAGGAGTTTAGGACCTTCGATGACGTCGCGGCTTGTGATTGGTCGCGTGACCGCTCATGTGACCACTCACGCGACCAATCACAAGCCGTGACGTCATCGCAGGTCCTAAACTCCTCATTCTTAGGAACGGAGGCTGCCGGTTACATCGATAAGGTCCAGGGTCCGCCGGACGGGTGAGTATATCCATATTTTTTTATTTTAATTCTTTATTTTTTACATGAATATGGATCCCAGGGCCTGAAGGAGAGTCTCCTCTCCTCCAGACCCTGGGAACCATACACTGGGAACTTCCGATTCCGATTTCCGATATCACAAAAATATCGGAACTCGGTATCGGAATTCTGATACCGCAAGTATTGGCCGATACCCGATACTTGCGGTATCGGAATGCTCAACACTACTTGAGGCCCCTAAAAATAAGGTCAGTGAAATATTTTATGAGCAATTGCAAATGATATTGCTACCTATGCTGAGGAGTGATCAGGACACTATTAGATACAGCCTTTAAAACAAAGGGGATGGAGAGGGCATTGTCAGATTTGATAAAGTAAAAGAAATTGCTTATATATGTTACCTGCTGTGTAGCTAAGGTAAATACTGTGAGCCTGTGCATCATGTGAGGAATGCTGGTGGAGCGAAATAAAAAAAAAAAGCAAATAATAATAGGGTCCTTATTAGTGTTGAGCGATACCGTCCGATACTTGAAAGTATCGGTATCGGAAAGTATCGGCCGATACCGGCAAAGTATCGGATCCAATCCGATACCGATACCCGATACCAATACAAGTCAATGGGACTCAAGTATCGGATGGTATCCCTGATGATTCCCAGGGTCTGAAGGAGAGGAAACTCTCCTTCAGGCCCTGGGATCCATATTAATGTGTAAAAGAAAGAATTAAAATAAAAAATATTGCTATACTCACCTCTCCGACGCAGCCTGGACCTCATCAAGGGAACCGGCAGCGTTGTTTGCTTAAAATTTGCGCGTTTACTTCCTTACGTGAAGTCCCGGCTTGTGATTGGTCGCGTGCCGCCCATGTGGCCGCGACGCGACCAATCACGGCAAGCCGTGACGTAATTTCAGGTCCTTCAGGATTTTAAAATTACGTTCTGGCTTGTGATTGGTCGCGTCGCGGTCACATGGGCGATGCGACCAATCACAAGCCGTGACGTCACGGGAGGCTGGACACGCGCGCATTTTAAAATGCGCGCGTGTCCAGCCTCCCGTGACGTCACGGCTTGTGATTGGTCGCATCGCCCATGTGACCGCGACGCGACCAATCACAAGCCAGAACGTAATTTTAAAATCCTGAAGGACCTGAAATTACGTCACGGCTTGCTGTGATTGGTCGCGTCGCGGCCACATGGGCGGCACGCGACCAATCACAAGCCGGGACTTCACGTAAGGAAGTAAACGCGCGAATTTTAAGCAAACAACGCTGCCGGTTCCCTCGGTGAGGTCCAGGCTGCGTCGGAGAGGTGAGTATAGCAATATTTTTTATTTTAATTCTCTCTTTTACACATTTTTACATTAATGTTGTTTCGATACCGATACCCGATATCACAAAAGTATCGGATCTCGGTATCGGAATTCCGATACCCGCAAGTATCGGCCGATACCCGATACTTGCGGTATCGGAATGCTCAACACTAGTCCTTATTATGGGGGATTTTAACTATCCAGACATTCAATGGTATATAGAATCTTCTAGTTGTGCTAAAAGCTGTAAGTTTTTATCCACAATTCAGGACAATTACCTCTGTCAACTGGTAGATGAAGCGACAAGGGAAAGTAATCTGCTGGATCTGGTTCCGTCAAATAAACCAGATACAATTCAGATCTACTGGTCAGGGAGCATTTGGGATGCAGTGACCATAATATGGTAAGTTTCAAAGTAATTTTCAATCAAACATTCAAATGGGGAAATGCAAAAACCTGGAACTTTAAGAAAGCTGATTTCAACAAATTAAGGGAAGAGCTTAATCATGTAGACCAGGACCATCTCATGGTAACTGGGGATACTGACCATAAATGGGGCAAGTTTAAGGATATAACACTAGAATCTTGTAGAAAACGTATACCCTCCAGTAATAAAATGTCCAGGAATAAAAAGAAACCATTATGGATAAATAAGACGCTAAAAAGTTTAATAGGACTAAAAGAAAAGGAATTCAAAATCCTGTTGGCCGAGAACACAGAATGTGTAAAAAAGAAATCAAGCTGGCAAAGTTATCCACAGGTAAACAAATTGCCAGTTACATTAAAATAAATCCCAATATTTTTTTTATAAATACATCAATGCCAAAAAGGAAAAAAAGCTAGTATCGGCCCCTTAAAAGACGATAATAACAAGATAAGGGAGGCAAAGAAAAGGCTGAGATATGAAACAGGCACCTTTCATCTGTGTTCACCAATGAGATCGTTCAACAAGGAAAAAAATCAAAGTTCATCACCTGATATAATTAGTTTAACACAAGAAGAAGCACGCCTGCATCTGAGTAAATTTAACATTAGAAATGGTAAAGAGAGGGGCGCAATAGCGCAGTTACCAAAATAACAATTAGTTTACTGTAAGGTAAATTCTCACTTTTACACGTTGTGAATATACACAACACATATAGTAGGTATGGGAATAGTAAGGGTTATAAAACTACGTGTTTCGCTGACATCCTGTCTACTTCCTCAGGTACATAGCCAATCTAAGTACCTGAGGAAATGGACAGGACGTCCACGAGACGCGTAGTTTTATAGCTCTGAATAAAGTATGCAACTCTTCTGAACTCTGTGATTCCCTTACCTGATTTCGGAGGAGCGCCAAATTGTCGGTATCTTGAATATCCTATCCAGAATTTCTCAGATTTAACATTGACAATTCCCCTGGCCCAGATCTTATTCACCCACGTATGCTGAGGGAATTGAGCTCAGTAATTGACAGACCGCTGTATCTCATATTCTCAGACTCTCTTGTAGCAGGACTGGTGCCACAGGATTGGAGGATGGCTGATGTGGTACCGATATTTAAGAAAGGTATGAAGGTGGAGCCAGGCAACAACTGTCCCGTAAGTCTGACATCAGTAGTGTGCAAAATGTTTGAGGGCATTATAAGAGATGACCTGCAGAAATATATTGCAGAGAATAATATAATAACTGATAACCAGTATGGATTCATGAATGATGGGTCCTGTCTAACTATCATCTTGGGTTTCTATGAGGAGGTAAGTGCAAATCTGGATATTGGTAAAGCGGCTGATGTGATTTCTCAGAGAGGCCCGGTGCCTGCGCACTGCAGTACTTTGCTCTGCCTTTAACAGAGCAGATAAAGTATGCCTGCGCAGGAGCCACAACAGGAAGCAAAGAAGAGGACGTCATCGTATGAAGATGGGAGGCGCTGGACCCGCGATACCCATCGGATCGGACGGCACCGAGACTGCCCCTGGGTGTGTATAATCTATTTTTTTCTTATCTTTCAGGTTACATCAGGGGCTTATCTACAGCACTGCAGCATGCTGTAGATAAGCCCCTGATAGTGGTGGCCGCAGCTTATTGGCCAAAAATGGAGTGACCGATTCCCTTTAATCTCTTTACTCTCAGTCCCATCCACAAGGTCATTAACCCCTTCACCCCCAAGGGTGGTTTGCACGTTAATGACCGGGCCAATTTTTACAATTCTGACCACTGTCCCTTTATGAGGCTATAACTCTGGAACGCTTTGACGGATCTTGGCGATTCTGACATTGTTTTCTCGTGACATATTGTACTTCATGTTAGTGGTAAAATTTATTCGATATAACTTGCGTTTATTTGTGAAAAAAATGGAAATTTGGCGAAAATTTTGAAAATTTTGCAATTTTCCAACTTTGAATTTTTATGCCCTTAAATCACAGACATATGTCATGCAAAATACTTAATAAGTAACATTTCCCACATGTCTACTTTACATCAGTACAATTTTGGAACCAAAATTTTTTTTTGTGACGGAGTTATAAGGGTTAAAAGTTGACCAGCAATTTCTCATTTTTACAACACCATTTTTTTTTAGGGACCACATCTCATTTGAAGTCATTTTGAGGGGTCTATATGATAGAAAATACCAAGTGTGACACCATTCTAAAAACTGCACCCCTCAAGGTGCTCAAAACCACATTCAAGAAGTTTATTAACCCTTCAGGTGTTTCACAGGAATTTTTGGAATGTTTAAATAAAAATGAACATTTAACTTTTTTTCACACAAAATTTATTTCAGCTCCAATTTGTTTTATTTTACCAAGGGTAACAGGAGAAAATGGACCCCCAAAGTTGTTGTACAATTTGTCCTGAGTACGCTGATACCCCATATGTGGGGGTAAACCACTGTTTGGGCGTATGGCAGAGCTCGGAAGGAAAGGAGCGCCATTTGACTTTTCAATGCAAAATTGACTGGAATTGAGATGGGACGCCATGTTGCGTTTGGAGAGCCCCTGATGTGCCTAAACACTGAAACCCCCTACAAGTGACACCATTTTGGAAAGTAGACCCCCTAAGGAACTTATCTTGATGTGTGGTGAGCACTTTGACCCACCAAGTGCTTCACAGAAGTTTATAATGCAGAGCCGTAAAAATAAAAAATCATATTTTTTCACAAAAATGATCTTTTCGCCCCCAATTTTTTATTTTCCCAAGGGTAAGAGAAGAAATTGGACCCCAAAAAATGTTGTGCAATTTGTCCTGAGTACGATGATACCCCATATGTGGGTGTAAACCATTGTTTGGGCGCATGGCAGAGCTTGGAAGGGAAGGAGCGCCATTTGACTTTTCAATGCAAAATTGACTGGAATTGAGATGGGACGCCATGTTGCGTTTGGAGAGCCCCTGATGTGCCTAAACACTGAAACCCCCTACAAGTGACACCATTTTGGAAAGAAGACCCCCTAAGGAACTTATCTTGATGTGTGGTGAGCACTTTGACCCACCAAGTGCTTCACAGAAGTTTATAATGCAGAGCCGTAAAAATAAAAAATCATATTTTTTCACAAAAATGATCTTTTCGCCCCCAATTTTTTATTTTCCCCAGGGTAAGAGAAGAAATTGGACCCCAAAAAATGTTGGCCAATTTGTCCTGAGTACGCTGATACCCCATATGTGGGTGTAAACCATTGTTTGGGCGCATGGCAGAGCTTGGAAGGGAAGGAGCGCCATTTGACTTTTCAATGCAAAATTGACTGGAATTGAGATGGGACGCCATGTTGCGTTTGGAGAGCCCCTGATGTGCCTAAACATTGAAACTCCCTACAATTGACACCATTTTGGAAAGTAGACCCCCTAAGGAACTTATCTAGATGTGTGGTGAGCACTTTGACCCACCAAGTGCTTCACAGAAGTTTATAATGCAGAGCCGTAAAAATAAAAAATCATATTTTTTCACAAAAATGATCTTTTCGCCCCCAATTTTTTATTTTCCCAAGGGTAAGAGAAGAAATTGGACCCCAAAAAATGTTGGCCAATTTGTCCTGAGTACGCTGATACCCCATATGTGGGTGTAAACCATTGTTTGGGCGCATGGCAGAGCTTGGAAGGGAAGGAGCGCCATTTGACTTTTCAATGCAAAATTGACTGGAATTGAGATGGGACGCCATGTTGCGTTTGGAGAGCCCCTGATGTGCCTAAACATTGAAACTCCCTACAAGTGACACCATTTTGGAAAGTAGACCCCCAAAGGAACTTATCTAGATGTGTGGTGAGCACTTTGACCCACCAAGTGCTTCACAGAAGTTTATAATGCAGAGCCGTAAAAATAAAAAATCATATTTTTTCACAAAAATGATCTTTTCGCCCCCAATTTTTTATTTTCCCAAGGGTAAGAGAAGAAATTAGACCCCAAAAAATGTTGGCCAATTTGTCCTGAGTACGCTGATACCCCATATGTGGGTGTAAACCATTGTTTGGGCGCATGGCAGAGCTTGGAAGGGAAGGAGCGCCATTTGACTTTTCAATGCAAAATTGACTGGAATTGAGATGGGACGCCATGTTGCGTTTGGAGAGCCCCTGATGTGCCTAAACATTGAAACTCCCTAAAAGTGACACCATTTTGGAAAGTAGACCCCCTAAGGAACTTATCTAGATGTGTTTTGAGAGCTTTGAACCCCCAAGTGTTTCACTACAGATTATAACGCAGAGCCGTGAAAATAATTTTTATTTTTTTTCTCAAAAATGATTTTTTAGCACCCAGCTTTGTATTTTTACAAGGGTAACAGAATAAATTGGACCCCAAAATTTGTTTTCCAATTTGTCCTGAGTACGCTGATACCCCATATGTGGGGGGGAACCACTGTTTGGGCGCATGACAGAGCTCGGAAGGGAAGGAGCGCCATTTGGAATGCAGACTTAAATGGATTGGTCAGCAGCCGTCACGTTGCATTTGCAGAGCCCCTGATGTACCCAAACAGTACAAACCCCCCACAAGTGACCCCATATTGGAAACTAGACCTCCAAAGGAACTTATCTAGATGTGTTTTGAGAACTTTGAACCCCCAAGTGTTTCACTAAAGTTTATAGCGCAAAGCCGTGAAAATAAAAATTCTTTTTTTTTTTCACAAAAATGATTTTTTAGCCCCCAGTTTTGTATTTTCACAAGGGTAACAGGATAAATTAGACCCCAAAAGTTGTTGTCCAATTTGTCCTGAGTACGCTGATACCCCATATGTGGGGGGGAACCACTGTTTGGGCGCATGACAGAGCTCGGAAGGGAAGGAGCGCCATTTGGAATGCAGACTTAAATGGATTGGTCAGCAGCCGTCACGTTGCATTTGCAGAGCCCCTGATGTACCCAAACAGTACAAACCCCCCACAAGTGACCCCATATTGGAAACTAGACCTCCCAAGGAACTTATCTAGATGTGTTTTGAGAACTTTGAACCCCCAAGTGTTTCACTAAAGTTTATAGCGCAAAGCCGTGAAAATAAAAATTCTTTTTTTTTTCACAAAAATGATATTTTAGCCCCCAGTTTTGTATTTTCACAAGGGTAACAGGATAAATTAGACCCCAAAAGTTGTTGTCCAATTTGTCCTGAGTACGCTGATACCCCATATGTGGGGGGGAACCACTGTTTGGGCGCATGACAGAGCTCGGAAGGGAAGGAGCGCCATTTGGAATGCAGACTTAAATGGATTGGTCAGCAGCCGTCACGTTGCATTTGCAGAGCCCCTGATGTACCCAAACAGTACAAACCCCCCACAAGTGACCCCATATTGGAAACTAGACCTCCAAAGGAACTTATCTAGATGTGTTTTGAGAACTTTGAACCCCCAAGTGTTTCACTAAAGTTTATAGCGCAAAGCCGTGAAAATAAAAATTCTTTTTTTTTTTCACAAAAATGATTTTTTAGCCCCCAGTTTTGTATTTTCACAAGGGTAACAGGATAAATTAGACCCCAAAAGTTGTTGTCCAATTTGTCCTGAGTACGCTGATACCCCATATGTGGGGGGGAACCACTGTTTGGGCGCATGACAGAGCTCGGAAGGGAAGGAGCGCCATTTGGAATGCAGACTTAAATGGATTGGTCAGCAGCCGTCACGTTGCATTTGCAGAGCCCCTGATGTACCCAAACAGTACAAACCCCCCACAAGTGACCCCATATTGGAAACTAGACCTCCCAAGGAACTTATCTAGATGTGTTTTGAGAACTTTGAACCCCCAAGTGTTTCACTAAAGTTTATAGCGCAAAGCCGTGAAAATAAAAATTCTTTTTTTTTTCACAAAAATGATATTTTAGCCCCCAGTTTTGTATTTTCACAAGGGTAACAGGATAAATTAGACCCCAAAAGTTGTTGTCCAATTTGTCCTGAGTACGCTGATACCCCATATGTGGGGGGGAACCACTGTTTGGGTGCATGACAGAGCTCGGAAGGGAAGGAGCGCCATTTGGAATGCAGCCTTAAATGGATTGGTCTGCAGGCGTCACGTTGCATTTGCAGAGCCCCTGATGTACCCAAACAGTACAAACCCCCCACAAGTGACCCCATATTGGAAACTAGACCTCCCAAGGAACTTATCTAGATGTGTTGTGAGAACTTTGAACCCCCAAGTGTTTCACTACAGTTTATAACGCAGAGCCGTGAAAATAAAACATCTTTTTTTTCCCACAAAAATGATTTTTAGCCCCCCAAATTTTTATTTTCCTAAGGATAACAAGAGAACTTGGACCCCAGAAGTTGTTGTTCAATTTGTCCCGAGTACGCTGATAACACATATGTTGGGGTAAACCCCTTTTTGGGCGCACGGGAGAGCTCGGAAGGGAAGGAGCACTGTTTTACTTTTTCAACGCAGAATTGGCTGGAATTGAGATTGGACGTCATGTCGCGCTTGGAGAGCCCCTGATGTGCCTGGACAGTGGAAACTTCCCAATTCTACCTGAAACCCTAACCCAAACACACCCCTAACCCTAATCCCAACGGTAACCCTAACCACACCCCTAGCCCTGACACACCCATAATTCTAATCCCAACCCTAATCCAAACGTAAATGTAATCCAAACCCTAACCCTAACTTTACCTCCAACCCTAACCCTAACCCTAACCCTACCCCTAACCCTAACCCTAAACGTGACTGAAATACGTGGCACTGAAATACGTGGCACTGAAATACGTGGCACTGAAATACGTGGCACTGAAATACGTGGCACTGAAATATGTGGCACTGAAATACGTGGCACTGAAATACGTGATACGTGGCACTTAAATACGTGGCACTGAAACACGTGGCACTGAAATACGTGATACGTGGCACTGAAATACGTGGCACTGAAATATGTGATACGTGGCACTGAAAAACGTGGCACTGAAATACGTGGCACTGAAATACGTGGCACTGAAATACGTGGCACTGAAATACGTGGCACTTAAATACGTGGCACTGAAATATGTGATACGTGGCACTTAAATACGTGGCACTGAAATACGTGGCACTGAAATACGTGGCACTGAAATACGTGATACGTGGCACTGAAATACGTGGCACTGAAACACGTGGCACTAAAATACGTGATACGTGGCACTGAAATACGTGGCACTGAAATACGTGGCACTGAAATACGTGGCACTGAAATACGTGGCACTGAAATACGTGGCACTATGACTGTCAGAAAATGTTCATTAAACGGTTAGGGGTGAGGTTAGGGGTAGAGTTAGGGTTAGGGTTTGGATCCCTTTATCACCTTGATGGTGGTGGGTGGCTTTTCAGTGTGTTTTCTGTTTTTTTTCGATAAAAATGCATGCGTTTTTAACGCAAACAAACGCATGTGCTTAAAAACGCAAGAAAATACTGCAGGTTGTATTTCTGAAAATGAACGCATGCAGAAAAAAACCGCATGCGTTTGAAAACGCGACCAAACGTGTACAAAAAAACCGCATGCGTTTTCAATGTTAAATATAGGGAAAAAACGCATGCGTTTTTTTGTGCAAAAAACGCTGCAGACAAAAACGCAAGTGTGAAACCAGCGACGCTTTTTATAGCAAAAAAGTTTTTGCGTCTCCACATTTTGAGACCTATAATTTTTCCACATTTTGCTCCACAGAGTCATGTGAGGTCTTGTTTTTTGCGGGACGAGTTGACGTTTTTATTGGTAACATTTTCGGACACGTGACCATTTTTGATCGCTTTTTATTCCGATTTTTGTGAGGCAGAATGACCAAAAACCTGCTATTCATGAATTTCTTTTGGGAGAGGCGTTTATACCGTTCCGCGTTTGGTAAAATTGATAAAGCAGTTTTATTCGTCGGGTCAGTACGATTACAGCGATATCTCATTTATATCATTTTTTTATGTTTTGGCGCTTTTATACGATAAAAACTAAAATATAGAAAAAATAATTATTTTGGTATCGCTTTATTCTCAGGACTATAACTTTTTTACTTTTTTGCTGATGATGCTGTATGGCGGCTTGTTTTTTGCGGGACAAGATGACGTTTTCAGCGGTGCCATGGTTATTTATATCAGTCTTTTTGATCGCGTGTTATTCCACTTTTTGTTCGGCGGTATGGTAATAAAGCGTTGTTTTTTGCCTCGTTTTTTTTTTTTTTTTCTTACGGTGTTTACTGAAGGGGTTAACTAGTGGGGCAGTTTTATAGGTTGGGTCGTTACGGACGCGGCGATACTAAATATGTGTACTTTTATTGTTTTGTTTTTTTTATTTAGATAAAGAAATGTATTTATGGGAATAATATATTTTTTTTATCATTATTTATTTAGGAATTTTTTTTTTTTTTTTTTTTACACATGTGGAAAATTTTTTTTTTTACTTTTTTACTTTGTCCCAGGGGGGGACATCACACATCATTGATCTGGCAGTGTGCACAGCACTCTGCCAGATCGACGATCTGCTGTGCAGGGCTGCAGGCTTACGAAGTGTCTGCTCTGAGCAGACACTCGGTAAGCCACCTCCCTCCCTGCAGGACCCGGATGCCGCGGCCATCTTGGATCCGGGACCTGCGGCGAGGAGGGAGGTAGGAGACCCTCAGAGCAACGCGATCACATCGCGTTGCTCCGGGGGTCTCAGGGAAGCCCGCAGGGAGCCCCCTCCCTGCGCGATGCTTCCCTATACCGCCGGTACACTGCGATCATGTTTGATCGCGGTGTGCCGGGGGTTAATGTGCCGGGGGCGGTCCGTGACCGCTCCTGGCACATAGTGCCGGATGTCAGCTGCGATATGCAGCTGACACCCGGCCGCGATCGGCCGCGCTCCCCCCGTGAGCGCCGCTGATCGATGATGACGTACTATCCCGTCGGCGGTCATACGGGCCCACCCCACCTCGACGGGATAGTACGTCTGATGTCAGGAAGGGGTTAATACCCCAAACTATGAAGGATAAAAAAAATTCAGTTTTACATTTTTAATAAATTTTAAGAAATTTCAACATTTCTGTTTTTTTCAGTCAGGATGGGGTGCGAAAAAAAATGAACTTTTTTGAATTTACCAAATGGCTGCAATGAAACAGAGTGAAAAATTGAATGGGGTCTGAATATTATCTATACCCACTGTATGTATATGGATATATATATATATATATATATATATATATATATATATATATATATATATATATATATATAGCGGGTGCAGAAAGTATTCAGACCCATTTAATTTTTACTCTCTGTTTCATTGAACTGTTTTTCATTTAGCCATTTGGTACATTCAAAAAAGTTCATTTTTTCTCATTAATGTACACTCTGCACCCCATCTTGACTGAAAAAAATCAGAAATATAGAAATTTTTAAAAAATTATTAAAAAAGAAAAACCGAAATATCACGTAGTCATAAGTATTCAGACCCTTTGCTCAGTATTGAGTAAAAGCACCTTTTGAGCTAGTGCAGCATGAGTCGTCTTGGGAATGATGCAACAAGTTTTTCACACCTGGATTTGAGAATCCTCTGCCATTCTTCCTTGCAGATCCTCTCCAATTCCGTCAGGTTGGATGGTGAACATTGGTGGACAACCATTTTCAGGTCTCTGCAGAGATGCTCAATTGGGTTTAGGTTAGGGCTCTGGCTGGGTCAGTTAAGAGTGGTCACAGAGTTGTTCTGAAGCCACTCCTTTGTTATTTTAGCTGTGTGTTATTGTCTTGTTGGAAGGTGAACCTTCGGCCAGATCTGAGGTCCAGAGCACTTTGGAAGAGGTTTTCATCCAGGATATCTCTGTACTTGGCCGCGTTCATGTTTCCTTCAATTACAACCAGTCGTCCTGTCTCTACAGCTGAAAAATACCCACATAGCATGATGCTGCCACCACCATGTTTCAGTGTTGGGATTGTATTGGGCAGGTGATGAGCAGTGCCTGGTGTTCTCCACACATACCACTTAGAATTATCACCAAGATGTTCTGTCTTCGTCTCATCAGACCAGAGAATCTTATTTCTCAGTCTGGGAGTCCTTCATGTGTTTTTCAGCAAACTCTATGCAGGCTTTCAAATGTCTTGCACTGAGGAGAGGCTTCTGTCGGGCCACTCTACCTTAAAGACGGGTGGAGGGCTGCAGTGATAGTTGTCTTTGTGGAACTTTCTCCCATCTCCCTACTTCATCTGTGGAGCTCAGCCACACTGATTTTGGTGTTCTTCTTTACCTCTCTCACCAAGGCTCTTCTCCCACGATTGCTCAGTTTGGCTGGATGGCCAGGTCTAGGAAGACTTCTGGTGGTCCCAAACTTCTTCTTTTTAAGGATTATGGAGGCCACTGTTGTCAGGACTCTGAACAATTGTTTTACCTTTTTCTGCATTACTGCCCTTTTCCAAGATGGCTTCTTTGGTCTCATGTGCACTGTGTCTTCCTGCTATAAAACTCCACCCCAGCCTTCAGTCTGTGCTAGAGTATTCTGACTTGCATCCAGCTCCTGACCTCTGGTGACTCCCTGGCTATATACCTGCTCCTGTGAACCTGTGTGGTGATCCTGCTACTCTGCTTTGAGTTCCTGCTGCATACACCAGTTCCAGTAATCCTCCTTCATCTGCTGCTCGTGTTTACTTCCATCTGTATTTGCTGGACATGTAAGCTCTTTCTGCTTTGCAAGAACCTGAGACTATTACCCAGACCTCCCTGGTTGAGCTAAGATATTATTTGAACTGCCTTATAAGCATATCTATATGTGTTTTGGACTAAGCAAGGACTTATTCATGTCAAGTATCCTCAAGAATAATTGTGCTTCATAGACTTTCTGCATGATTGCATTTTCCTCTGAAGTTTCCTATAGACTGCTGAGCTGCATTTGATATTTGCACCAAGTGTTGTGGACTTGAGTTTCTCTCTGGACCTGTTTGAATCACCGTGTGATAATATAGACTTTACCACTTATAAAACTGGGTCCTGTAGTTGTCTTTTTCCACGCAAAGAGTCTCCTGAGTTATCCCCTATAATTATTACAACTGTACTCTTAGGAACCTTGAGTAGTGCAGAAATTCTTTTGTAACCTTGGCCAGATCTGTGGTTTGCTACAATTCTGTCTCTGAGCATCTTGGCTATTTCCTTTGACCTCATGATTCTCATTTGGTCTGCCATGCACTGTGAGCTGTGATGTCTTATATAGACAGGTGTGTGCCTTTCCAAATCAAGTCCTATCAGTTTAATTTAACACAGCTGGACTCCAATGAAGAAGTAGAACCATCTCAAGGAGGATCACAAGGAAATGGACAGCATGTGACTTAAATATTAGTGTCTGAGCAAATGGTCTGAATGCTTAATAATAATAATAATAATCTAAATTTTTATACAGCGCTAACATATTCCGCAGCACTTTACAGTTTACACACATTATCATCGCTGTCCCTGATGGGGCTCACAATCTAAATTCCCTATCAGAATGTCTTTGGAATGTGGGGGGAAACTGGAGTGCCTGGAGGAAACCCACACAAACACTGGGAGAAGATATAAACTCCTTGCAGAGGTTGTCCTGGGTGGGATTTGAACCCAGGACTCCAGCGCTGCAACGCTGCAGTGCTAACCACTAAGCCACCGTGCTGCCCGCAATACTTACTTATGACCATGTGATATTTCAGTTTTTCTCAAGATGGGGTGCAGAGTGTACAGTACATTAATGAGAAAAAAAATGAACTTTTTTAATGTACCAAATGGCTACAATGAAGCAAAGAGTGAAACATTTAAAGGGGTCTGAATACTTTCCGTACCCACTGTATATATCTCAAAGAAAGTACTGTGAACTTCAGAACTCAAATCCCAGACCATTCTGATTAGACTGGAAGCTTTACAGTAGAAAGTTACTCTGAACAAAAGCATTGATTTAAGCACTACAAATCAGGTGAGGAACTTGAGTAGGGTGAAACCAGAGTTAGGAGTGTGGCATATATGTAGAATGATAGCAGGTGCATAGGATGCAGTGACACACAGGAGACAGAGCAAGAGTTAACAGGTTCTTTATTAAAAGGTTCTTTATTAAAAAAAAGTGATGGAATAAGCAGCGGGGTAAAGGATATGAATTTGCAGATGGAGGAAAGACAAATACAGCTGGTAACAAAAGGTTAACTTATCAGTCTATGTGCACTGGAGGAAGGCGGCTGGAAGATCCCTCGGTGGCGCCGTAGGCGGCGCAAGATGTCTCCGATCCGGTCCTGCATAAAGGAGATGATCCTTGCGGTGATGAATCCTCCGGGTTCTTCGGCACTTGGTCTCCTTGTCCAGGCACTAGGTGGAGTAGAGATAGTGGTCTGCGGCACAGCAGATGAAGCAGAAAGTTCAGTAGACAAGGCCGCAGTAGAAGCGCACAGTCCAGCGACCACAGCTCCAGGTGCGGTCAGGTTCTCAATGGGCACCGCAGGGATATGACTAAGTGGTGCCTCCGCGGTGGTGAGTGGAGCAATGGTATGCACTCTGTACTGGTCACTACATGGTGCAGATGTCTCTCTGGGCTGTGGGTAGCACGTCTTAGCAGTTTTGCTAGCCGGGTGTGAAGGCACAGCTAGCTGGTGTGGGTCCATCGAGAGGGAGTCAACTGTCTCTCTGCTCACAAGCTCTTTCCCCGCCAAGTGTCCCATCTTCCCGCGCACACTGCTATTTAAGTTGGACCCGCCCCCATCAGTCAGGTGTCCTGAACTGCTCCGGTCAGAAATCTCTTCCCCCCAGAATAATGGAGACATCCCCGGCAGTTCCAGCCCAGACACGCAAGAGGGACCATTAGCCTGGCTCTCCTCCCTACATACACTACTCACTGGTTTCAGCCATGAATTAAAAGTTTGAAGTGAAGCCGTGGCATCCATTATATCACACAGTGTTGCACTGTAGCCTAAAACAATGTCCACAGAATTCCACGCATATAGATAAGGTTTTGGCACTCAACAATTATGAAAAATTCTTGCTTTATTATATCCAGCAATGAAAAACAGGAATAAAAACAGGGAGCACAGACAGCATTCAACCTATGGCAGTTTTGCGTCTACGGGCACTTTATCATGGCTCACCTGAGCGAAACTGCTATTTTCATTCCTGTTTTGCTGGATATATTAAAGTGAGAAATTGTAATATTTAGTGAGTACCATAATCTTATTTTTGTGCTTGGAACTTGAGCAGGGCCCCCTAAAAATATAAAAAATTGCTCACTAGTCTAAAGCATATAGAGTCTTTCTAAGGCCGTATTTCTAGGCAGCTGCATGCTCCGGTCCGAGTGACGGCGGCAGTGCCGGGTATTGATGCGAGTTTCTTGCAACACACTCGCAAGTGTGACCCCGGTCTAAACCTCACTATACTTGTTCTCAGGAGGAAAAATGACTTTTTTTTTGTACCTGGAGATATGGCCTATATAACTGTTCAAGTTCAATTATCTATACGGTACTTTATTCGCTTTCTACATGCATTGGTGGCTGATATAGTATAAAACATCACTCCGACCATGTGGTAATACATTGTACTATAGATTTGTTTGAACTGGGGCTATACCATGGCTATAAATGATATTATTCACCTTCCTAGCAATTTGCAGATAATGTTATGCTTCCAGTAGTACATATGACAGTAATTAATGCAAAAGATAATGGGTTAAATGAGCATAAAACTATTATTTGTACATTAAACTTCATTTCATCATATATTCATGATCTGTTTTGTTAGATCAGCAACAGGAATGGAGTCTCGAGCACTCACTATAGTTGGGAAGCCTTCCATAATATACATACACATCTGCTGCTGAATTATCAGTTTGCTTCAAAAACCTTTAAATGATTAAAAAGGTTGTTTGTCCACAATATTAAAAATACCTTGTAATTAACATTGCATTTTAGAAATTGGAAAATTTCCCAGAAGCCCATTCTTTTCCTCTTTTCTGTTTCATTGCATTTTGTGGTAATAATACCCCAGCCTGTATGAAAAAAAAACACGTCAACAACAAAACCTGATGGTAATGAAAATATGTAATTAATATCAGCAGTACAAAGTATGTGTGGGGATGGGAGGGGTGATGTTTGCAAGGAATTACTGCTGTAGACTGAACAGTAAGTGAGAAAACATGATGGCTTTTAAATAGCTGGTGGCAGTAAACGAGTTGTATGGGGAGAAAACAACTTAACATTATCTTGCAGGCAAATGCATCGTGTCCAAGCGGGTTTTATGAAAATAGCACCTTTTGTATTTGCGTTACATTACAGGTATGGCAAACAAATGAATAAACATTAGCATTGACTGAAAAGGGCTTCTCCTTTCAAACCATCTGGATTTGAACTTTTAGGGCATGTCTAAGTTACAAAGTGGTGACTCTCCTTAGCCAAAGTCAAGAGACTAGAGTAAAGTATCTGGAGGACTGTAGGGATATGCAATGGAAACAAAGGGTGAATAAACCAACATAAATGTTACTGTTTATCCAATGGAAACTGTTGGAACAGTGGGAGATCAAACGGAAATACTGCAATAAACTTGTATGATGAGGATTTCCAGTTGTCCAAACTGGCCAAGACCTCTGAACATCATGAATTATTTAGCCAGGATATGAAAGCATACAATGACCTGTGGAATCTTCAATGATGGGTGACATTAATTAGAATATTTTAGTGTTACATGCTGCATCACTGGATCAGCGTTTTCATCTCGATGTAACTCAAGTCCAACATGCACACTTGGCTCATTAAACCGTTTACTTCTCCCCATTAAAAATCACACACCCCCAGTCAATTTTCAATGGAAGCAATGGATCGGACATAGTGAAGTTATTCTGACTCCAAAACTAGGCAATGAGTATGCGTACTCTTGAGAAACTATTTCTATGCTGTATCTATGTGCCATTACTCACACAAAGAGATTTCTTCTGATCGCTTGACTCGACTGTAGAGACCCATGTAAAGATTCCGGAAGAAGGATTATTTTCAAGCTGAATTATTGTAGTATTCACAATTCTATTAGGTAAAAAAGACTATTAGGAACCAGAGTTGAAGACATAAGTTTCTTAAGATGCCAAACATTCAGAGTATGAGGAAGAAGCAGGTAGGACTTACTGACATCAGAGCTAAGGAGGCAGACAGAGGACAAACTTCTAAAAGGCTAACCTTATTGCATAGCAAAATACCAGCAGCAATACAATACTGGATAATTCCCAAATTGTGGGAGATGACAGAGGCCCAACATTCTCAAATCTCCTTTTTCCCTGAAATGTTTCTGTTAGTGAACAGTTGGCTAATTTCATTGATATCCAGTTTGAATGACTAATCTTAAGTATTCAATAAATTTCTAACTTGAATCTTTCATTCATGATGACATTATCAAAACCAATTCTTCCAAATCATAGGCAAAGTGAAAACAGCCACAAAATGTCCCATCAGTCATTAGTCTAGTGTTTAATTGTTTTTAGCAATGGATGCTCGTAGAACAGTACTCTAATCTCATTGATATCCAGTTTGGATTACCTTTCTTCCATATTTAATAAATTACCAACTTTAATCGTTCGTTCATGATGACCATTATCAAAACCAATTCTTCTGTCATAGACAAATCAAAAAACAAGCACTAAATGTCCCTTCACTCATGTGTCTAGTTTTTAATTATTTTTTAGCCATGGATTGTCCTAAAACACCATTGGGTGAGTCTGCTTCTTACATTGCGCAAGGTCAATGGGTTGTGTTTAGAGGATGATACTCTTTTAGCTTCCGTGGATGTTGAATCCCTCTATACCAGTATTAGACATCATGATGGCATCCGTGCTGTCCAATTTTTTTTGAACACTTCCACACTTCCTACTGGGTTGAGGGACCTCATCCTGGAGCTTCTTGAGTAATTTTTTTGTGTTTAAAGGGTCCTTCTACCTGCAGATCCAGGGAACGGCCATGGGGGCGGCGTTCGCGCCCTCCTATGCTAACCTGTTCCTGGGGATGTGGGAGAGGGACCTTTTCCTGTCTGACAGATTGGGGTCAATTGAGCATGTCCTTTTATGGGCACGCTATATTGACGATATCTTTTTTGTCTGGCCGGGCACCCCCACCGACCTTCTGCAATTCATAGCTACCCTTAATGACAATGATTTTAACATCCGTCTTACTCCGGTGTGGGATGCTGAGAGAATTGATTTTTTGAATGTGACCATTTGTAGGGATAGGGGTGGTGTACTACAGACAGATATTTTCCGTAAAGTAACAGCTACTAACACCCTTCTTCACGCTACGTCTTGTCACCCACACCATATGATTAGAGCGATTCCCGTAGGGCAATTCCTCCGTTTACGTCGGATTTGCTCTGATGATCATGACTTTGAGGTCCGAGCAGGTGAGCTTTCAACACGATTTATCTGTAGGGGTTATAGCAGACGGATGGTTAAAAGAGCCTATCGCCGTGCAAAGTATTCATCTCGCAATAACTTATTATATAACGCTACAAAAAATAAAGGTGAAGTGAATAGTAAAGCTAGGTTTATTACATCATACCATCCTCAACACGCTAGTGTACGGTCTGCGCTGGAAAGGGCTTGGCCTATTTTACAGGCGGATCCTATCATTATGAAGTTTCTTCCTAGGACTCAAATTTTTCAAATTAAACATCGTATATCATGTACCACCAGGTACGTTATATACTATGCCACTTGTCCGTGTGGACTGGTATATATAGGACTCACAACTAGACAACTGAAAGTTAGGGTCTGGGAGCACGTTCTGGGCATACAAGCGGCGGCTGCCAGCTCGGATGTGGCCAGTCTTAAGACGTTGCCACGACATTTTAGAGACCTCCATCAATGTGATGCTACAGGGCTAAGAGTGAGGGAGATTGACCAACTGAATATTAATATTAGAGGAGGAAATCTTTCCAAACGCCTTGCTCAGTTAGAAGTAAGGTGGATTTGGACTTTGCATACGATTGGGCTAAATGAGAATATATCGTTTGCCCCATTTTTGTGATCTTCCGCCTGATGTGTGTTCATTTGCGGTGTGGACATTCTGTTTTTTATGTGTTGCTATGTTTATTCATTTTAATGTTGTTTGTATTTATGTTTCTTTTTAGTTTTGTATAATGTGAGGTGCGTACTGCTGGAAGTTTGAACATTATATACATCATATGAAACGCATACAGTATTGGATCTACTCGGATACCTTCATCGGCCTGTCATTATGGGATTCTTTTGGATGTGGCAACTGGTTGTGGGACTATTTTATGTGGCTATATACTATATAGGCTTATAGTGGGTTGATAATATTCTCCTGGGCGTAATTTCAAGTGCACGATATAGGGGTTGTGATATATTGTGTTTATATAATATTAATTTTCTTTGTTTTTTGTTATTTATTTATATGGATGGATGGACTTGGGTGGTGCGGTCCCTATGATATATTGTATACAGTTACTGATGTGTTTATATACCATTCTACTATGATTTATACTGTCTATATTGTTGTATGGACACCCTTGTACAGGTCTATCTATTGTTTATTTTATGTAATATGTTAATTTGAATGTAATTTTTGTTTATTTGATTGCCACATCTGAATGTTTATTATGCCTTGGATGTGTCGCTCATTTTGAGTTTTCCAAATAGATACAGCCCTTTATACTGTTATAGGATATCTATAATATTGCCCTTTTTCTGTGCCCACTAATATAATGGCTGCCGTTCATTCATCTTTTACTGTGCTCTTGCGCACCTTGCCCTGTGACGTTGCGCCGGCTCTCCTCTCCTGCTGGTTATCCGGTCATGTGGGGCCCCACGTGTTCCGGACGCCGACGGATGGGGAGGTTCCGGATGTGGCGCGCAGTGTGTGGTGGCGCTGCATGCAGGTGTATAAATGTTCGCCGAGTAGTGCATTCATGTATGCCCCCTGAGGAAGGAGTTCTTTTACGACCGAAACGCGCGTCGGGGACAGGACTCTTGGCCCCCCACTCCTGCATCACACAGGTATGATATATGCGGCAGTGTGCCGCGCATGCTACTAATACGTATTTGCATTGTTATTTATTTAGCAATTATGCGCTCTCATATTGTGTGTGGGTTAGTGGTGATGTGGGGGTGTGTGGCTAATTGAGTCCTTTCAGTCTGTCCATGCTTTGCTATGGGCACTACTCATCTCCTGCTTTGTGACATTTACCTGGTTTTTGTACTGTTTTTAACGGTTATTTAATAAAGTTTATCACTTTATGTGTCCTTTTGACTGCCTTTTTGTGGTGTTTTTTGTGTATATATATTTGCAGTTGGGCCTTATTTGGTCTGTGCTTACATGTAGATTATATAATCATAATATGTTATTTTGCCATGCTGTCATTTGACCCCTTTGGGGTGTTCTACGTGTAATATGCCTGCTACAATTAATCTTTTCTTCTTACATTTAGCCTATAAATGCTGCAGCCAATAGAACAATGAGACATGAAAGAAACATGGCACTGTGGTCATTTTTTGAACTTCATCATTGAAACATCTACTCCATGATTATTCCAACTCTGAAGTTCATACTTTTTACTTCTCCTATGCATCGCTTGTGAGGTGTATGTGTATGGCAAGGACCAATACATACTTTTAGCTCGAAATAGATTGTAAACAACTTGTATAATCTTGGATCGCATTGGCCAGTTTGACATGATTGCAAAAAGGTGTGCAATGATACACTTCAAGGGTGCAAGCTTAAGTTGCAGTTGGACTATTCATTTGCTTTTTATGAACATGTGATGGTTGGTGAAGAAGGAACCATGCACAAAGATCATCAATTGAGAGTGTGACCATCTCTAGCCTAATTGCTGCCTGGGTCAGTGAGATGAACATTGCATGGCGCTCAGGCATGGATGATTGATGCCTAAGCATTTCCAGAAAGAAATGATAAATCCCAAAGCTTTGGGGACAAATGAATTTTCCCAAATGAAATAATAACGCTACATTACAATTTAAAAACAGACTGTAAGTTGCATTAGTAAGAGAACATAATAACGTAACATCCCATATGTTGCTTAGTGGCACAGTGCTCAGATTAGGCTCCATCCCCTCTGTTAGGCAAAGGTGTAGAGAGGACTCCGCAGCTGAAATCTGTTCATCTCCCATACAATGTAGCCATTTGGAGTCCCAGATGTAGGAAATTAACTAATCCGAGCTCATACACTCATGAAAATACCCATCTGGCATTTAGAAACAGCAGGCATTAAAAGAACACAAATAGAACCTCACATTTGTCATGGAGTTTCATAAACAGACATTTTAGCAGTCGGTATGTCAAGACCTTAAAGACATTGAGTGACTGTGAATGGAATCATACAATGCTTGGAACAACAGATAGGGCTGGATTAGGTTAAAAGTAATTAGATCACTCTGCCTTTCCATCCTATCCATTTTACCCAACTAAAGATATTTGTCTCTTCTGCATGTTTTTAATATGCTTGTTATTAGTTCACTATGGCTACGTTAAGTGCATTTCAGGGTCATCACCCAAGGTTAATTAGTTGTGGTTGAGTTACAGTCTCGGCACATTTAGATAGGAACAGTCTTCAACTTCCGTCTCTGCGTCCATGAGAGAAATAGCCTATATAGGAAATGGAAAGGAGAGATACCCATCTAGACGTTAATTCTATTAATCCCTTGATGGCTAGAAATACCACCCGTACTGAGTAATTTGGCAGCCAAGGGGTTGAAAACTTTTATTTAATTCTTTTCCCAGCAGCAAAACAAACAAAGAGCTCCTTGTGTTGTATCTAGTCTTCGAACAACACCAACACTTAGAATACTTCTCGGCACTTCTAGACATCTTTACCTTCTGAGAGAACATAAAATAATTTTAAAAAAAGCAACAACAACATAGTACATTGATCACAAAGCTAAATAGATCACCACATCTAACGTTTAACAACCTGGTGATGTGAAGACATTGGACGTGATTATGTGTTTGTATGACAGTGTAACTCCTAAAGGACTTGTTTGCAGATTTATGCCCTACTCACAATGAAAAGTGTTACAGAAAATCAATTATATCAAGCTGTAAAGCTTATTTATAAATGACATTTATGGTGAAACTTAAGAACTCTTATAAAAATGACTTTTAAGACATGAGAATAGTTTGACTACAGTTTAGTGTTTACAGTTATTTCTTAGCTGGCAATTATTGTCCTTGGCTGAACATGTACAGTATGACGGACTAAATACGTTATTAGAATCATCTTGCAAAGTTTATAATAAATTGTGGACATGAAAACAATGTGTTCATGTATTTTTGGTGCAGCAGCAAAGGAGTGATGTCTTGGTGTTGTATCGCTAACGCTATGTGTAGATATAGCCTTATAAGGAATCAGAAGAAATAGGAATATAAAATAGTAACAATTATATTTATAGACTCACGCCTTCTCCACAGATGCTTGATATGAATAATTCAATGGTAATGATGTAAAATGAACATTTTAGAACATGCTCAGTATCACTTTTGGGTCTGCCTGCAGCTTCTTGCTCAGCTCTTTAATGGAGTTCTTTTGGTGGACATACTCTTGTCTTTTCAGACGTAGGGATTTTTGGGTTGGATTCTTATAAACCTTCATAGCGCTGTACATCTCACTCACTAAGACGGGCTTCACAGATACATATGCTCTACCAATTTCTTAGCCATTTTATTATTAGAACGCCACAAGCATGGCTCTCGAAGTTGGAGAGACACACTTATGTTACAAAATAGCATTGTATTTAGGTATACGCTTTTTGTCTCCATACCCAAACCAGTTCTATGTATATATATTGTATTGTCCCAGTGTGCATGCTTGCATGCCAAGATGTTCTGGGTACAAATTCCAAGGTAACAGGGTCTGCTACTGTCAAACATATCCTGCAAACTAGCAGATAGGACTATATTTCCTCTTTCCCATCTGGACGGCCTAAAAACCATATATCTGATCATATATTTCTAAAAAGGTACAATAGTACCTGGATGTAACTAAACGTTTAATAATATCTATACATGCTGTGTATAAACACACAAAAGGTCATATGGCGGGATCGGGAATTTGGGGACTAATTAGCCCTATACAGATCCCTATCCCTTCCTCGCTGCGGAGGTTGGCACCCTAAAGTCACGATAGATAGTATGAATAAGCTCAAATAGAGCCAGTATGGCCCAATTAAAGAAGTACTTAGCTTGAGGAGCTTCTAGGTGATGGACACATTCCAGCAGAGTCCCCAAGTTCTTGACATGTTTCCCCCCCTCTACTGGTAATCCAAGGGTTCATCAGGAGAATCCTACCTTGGGGGAGAAGAATATAGGGAGCAGTGCTACAGTGGATGTTACCACTCCCCAGACCATACATGGAACAAGTGTGTGTATCTCGCCACATCTAAGTGAGATTTATATACACTCACCAGCTGTTTCTCAATCTAAGTTCTTGTTTATTCAGGCCATAATGGTTCTATTTAAGTTGATTCGTACTATCAATGTGTTTACTGTCCAAGATCAGAGACGCATGCCCTTTGTGTAGGGATGAAATTTGCATTGTAATTTTTAACGTATGAGGCCGGCGTCACACGTGCGAGTTTTACGGACGTAAGAGCGCAGAAACTACATCCGTAAAACTCGCATAACATACGGCACAATTATTCTCAATGGGGCTGCTCCTATCAGCCGTATATTACGGATCCGTAATATACGGCTTTCTACGGCCGTACAAAATCGCAGCATGCTGCGTTTGTCAGCGTATTGCGCAAAAAAATCGCCAATGAAAGTCTATGGGGGCGAGAAAAATACGGATTCCACACGGACCAGCAGTGTGACTTGCGAGAAATACGCAGCGGTGTTAGTGAAAAGTCGGTAATTCAATTACCGGCTTTTCATTTCTCCTTCACAAACCCGACAGGATATGAGACATGGTTTACATATAGTAAACCATCTCATATCCCCATTTTTTTTGCATATTCCACACTACTAATGTTAGTAGTGTGTATGTGCAAAATTTCAGCGCTGTAGCTGCTAAAATAAAGGGTTAAATTGCGGAAAAAATTGGCGTGGGCTCCCGCGCAATTTTCTCTGCCAGAATGGTAAAGCCAGTGACTGAGGGCAGATATTAATAGCCAGGAGAGGGTCCATGGTTATTGGCCCCCCCGTGGCTACAAACATCTGCCCCCAGCCACCCCAGAAAAGGCACATCTGGAAGATGCGCCTATTCTGGCACTTGGCCACTCTCTTCCCACTCCCTGTAGCGGTGGGATATGGGGTAATGAAGGGTTAATGCCACCTTGCTATTGTAAGGTGACATTAAGCCAGATTAATAATGGAGAAGCGTCAATTATGACACCTATCCATTATTAATCCAATTGTTTGAAAGGGTTAAAACACACACACACACACACATGATTTAAAAGTATTTTAATGAAATAAACACAGCGGTTGTTTTAATAATTTATTGCTCTCTCAATCCATTTGCAGGCCCTCGCTTGGCAAAATAATAAACCCACAATATACATACCTTCTGATGTCCTATCACGTCCAACGAGGTAATCCATTTGAAGGGGTTAACTAATATTACAGGCACGAGCTGCGATAAACCACTCGCTCATGCCTGTAATCCCCGGGTGCTAAAAGGAAAGCTGGATCTGTACTTACATTGAGTCGCGGTGATGCGCCCCTGCTGGATGTTCTCATGAACTGCAGCCTGGGAACTTTTTCCCACGCTCCAGGTCATATGAGGACATCCACCAGGGGGCGCATCACCGCGACTGAAGGAAATGTAGGTCAATGACCTACATTTCATTCATTCGCCGGGGAATTACAAGCACGAGCACACAGCTGCATTAGCAGGGCTCCTGCCTGTAAAATATTTTAACCCCTTCAGATGGATTGCCTCGTGGGACGTGACGGTTCAGCTGAGGGTATGTATCTTGTGCGTTTATTATTTTGCAAAGCGAGGGCCTGGAAATGGATTGAGAGAGCAATAAATTATTAAAACAACCGCTGTGTTTATTTCATTAAAATCCTTTTTAATCATGTGTGTGTGTGTTTTTTAACCCTTTCAAACAATTGGATTAATAATGGATAAGTGACATAATTGACGCCTCTCCATTATTAATCTGGCTTAATGTCACCTTACAATAGCAAGGTGGCATTAACCCTTCATTACCCCATATCCCACCGCTACACAGGAGTGGGAAGAGAGTGGCCAGGTGCCAGAATAGGCGCATCTTCCAGATGTGCCTTTTCTGGGGTGGCTGGAGGCAGATGTTTGTAGCCAGGGGCGGCCAATAACCATGGACCCTCTCCTGGCTATTAATATCTGCCCTCAGTCACTGGCTTTACCATTCTGGCGGAGAAAATTGCGCGGGAGCCCACGCCAATTTTTTCCGCCATTTAACCCTTTATTTTAGCAGCTACAGCGCTGAAATTTTGCACATACACACTACTAACATTAGTAGTGTGGAATATGCAAAAAAAAGGGGGATATGAGATGGTTTACTGTATGTAAACCATGTCTCATATCCTGTCGGGTTTGTGCAGGAGAAATGAAAAGCCGGCAATTGAATTACCGACTGTTCACAGATATCGCGCTGAATGAAATCTAAATACAGAATATATATATATATGTGTCTCAATGACATATATATATATATATATATATAAATACTGTATATATGTTTTCCCGAACATTTGAGCACATAAATCCATTAGATGTCGGTTTTGCAAGCCTGCGCAAAAATCTCGCAGTACGATGCCATACGGATTACATACGGAGGATGCCATGCGCAAAATACGCTGACACACCCTGACTACGGATCAATATTTTGGGAACATTTCTCCGTATTACGGCCGTAGTACAGACGTATAATACATGGCGTATTGTCTTACGCCAAGTGTGACGCCGGCCTAAGTCTCACCAAAACTGACGCTTTTTAAATTGGTTAAACATATGATTTTTATTTCAACATATCAATAAAAACACATAAATAATACATAAAAATATTATTAATAGAAAAAGAAAACAAGTACAGGAAAGGAAAAGGTGGGTATGGCATCGAAATGGCTTAAATATATCAGGTGCCTGAAAGGGCTAGAATAGTCAATAACCACAAAGAGTAATAATAAATACATATTTTCAATCAAGATAGGAATTAGAATATACTTTATATAAAATACATCAGCTCAAGCTGCAAGCAGTAGGAGTCGAGCACCACATAAATATAAATTGCATAATTTAAATAGTAAACATACATTTTTTTGTGCAAAGGATGCATATAACACAGATAAGCAAAGTGCCAGAACACCACCGCTTGCAGGGCTGGGGTATATATTAGTAAGACCCTAAGTGCGCACCATGAGAAATATTTACCTTATTAAAGCCAGCAGCCAGGGACCCACCACACCCGACGCGCGTTTCGCTATTGAAAGCTTCGCCTATAAGGTAACATGATGGGGTCAAAGAGGAATAGCTTTTTTTGGGGGGGTGGGAGCATATCATGATTTTAGGGTGCTTATTTCCATGGTCAGGAAAAGATTAGTAAAGGGCTAATGATTCCCCAAATTCCCTATCCCGCCATATGACCTTCTGTATGTTTATACCGTATATGTATACATACTTTTAACCCCTTAGTGACAGAGCCAATTTTAACCTTAATGACTAACCAATTTTTTTTAAATCTGACCAGTGTCACTTTAGTGGTAATAACTCTGGAACACTTCAATGAAGCCTAGTGATTCTGAGATTGTTTTTTACAGACATATTGCACTTCATGATAGTAGTAAAATTTGTTTAATATGACTTGCGTTTATTTTTGAAAATATCTGAAATTTGGTGAAATTTTGCAATTTTCAATCTTTTAATTATTATGCAATTAAATCAGAAAGTTATGTCACACAAAATCATTAATAAATAGTGTTGGTCGAATAGGTTCGGATAAGCACTTATCTGAATAGCTGCCTTGGGAACCTGGATACTTGGAGTGATCCCGATAATCAGCTATTTGGTGCCGCAGCTGCATGTGTTTCAGCTGCGTGACAGTCATAACATATGCATGGAGAGCCCAACAATCAGGCTCTCCATGCATGTATTGTGACACACATCCGCGGTACATACAGCTGGGGCGCCGAACAGCTGATTATCGGGAGCATTCCACCTACTAATAAATAACATTTTCCACATGTCTACTTTACATCTGCATCATTTTTAAACATTTTTTGGTAGGAAGTTAGAATGATTAAAAGTTGATCAGCAATTATTCAATTTTACATCAAAATTTGCAAAACCATTTTTTTATGGACCACATCACATTTGAAGTGACTTTGGGGGCATATATGACAGAAAATACAAAAATGTGACACCATTCTAAAATCTGCACCTCTAAGGCTATGTGCACACGTTGCAGATTTTCCTGCTGATCCACAGCGTTTTTGTCGCTGCGGATCTGCAGCAGTTTTCCATGCATTTTACAGTAGCATGTTAACCTATGGAAAACCAAATCCACTGTGCCCATGCTGCGGAAAAAAACGTGTGGAAACGCAGCAGTGTTTTTTCCACAGCACGTGAATTCTTTGTGCGGCTCTTCACCGTTTCTGCACCCATTGACTTGCATTGAGTTAGGCACATCCGCAGCAGAACCACAGATGTAAAAGATCTGCAGTTTAGCTGTGGATGAAACACTGCAGATCGGGAGGAGAAAAAAAAAAGAAAAGGTTTCTCTCCTGACTGCGCATGCAGCACACATGATTCCGGTCCTCTCTCATTGGCCGCAACCCCCTTTTTAAACCTCACATCATGATATGGACGCCACCCCCTGACGAAGGATTTTTATCCGAAATGCGCGTCGGGGCAAGTGTCTGCCTACACTACCATGACCACACAGGTAAATAGTGCCAACTACAATTAGCTTTACCAGACCATTATATGATCACCTTTTACAGTATTATGGTCTCCTATTCTGCAGCATGGGGATCTTTCTTTTGACTGTTATTCTTACTTTTTCCATAGTTTGGTAATCTATTGTGGCTATCACATTTTCTTAGCACATGCACTTTATTTGCACTGGCCTGTTTTATATGTATGACATTATATGTGAGCTATAAGGGTCTTTCTATTTGCTATATTTGTGGTGATTTGCCACATTGACATTCATTACATATATCCCAAAATAGATACATTCTCTTATCGGGAGTCTTTGTACCATATTTTTTGCACACTACATGCAGTTTCTTGGATGGATATGTATTTAGTATTTATTGGTGTAATGTACATTTTCCCTTCATTCTGGGATTGATTTATACTTAGTAGTCATCAATGTCAATACTTTATCTTCTTTTTGTGGTCATTGTTTGTGTCATGGGCAGATAAACACTGTTTGTTGCATCCTGTCTTTATTTTTTACTTCCTTGTTTGTCCTCAATAAATATTTTTGGTACTCTATCCATGCATTGGTTGTTACTTCTGTATTGGACCATATAGTTCGGTTTTTTCTTCTCTGCACAGATCGGGAGGAGGGAAGTGTGTGGGTGGAGTGTGGGCGGAGCTATGTGCATGTCTGTGTGTGCAGGCGGGGTCTGCGTGTCTGTGTTTGTGTGTGTGTGGGGTCAACGGGGCTGTCCATGGGTGTGCGGGGGTCTGGCGTGGCTGTCCGGGGGTGTCCGTGGGTGTGCGGGGGTCTGCCATGGCTGTCCGGGGGTCTGCAGTGCTGTGTGTGTGTGCAGGCATCATCTATTGGGACTACAAGTCCCATCCGGATATGTCTGCTACAGTGACAGTGATTGACACAGTAGCCAATTGCAGCGCCCCAGAGTCATGGACGTTGCAGTACTGTGGCTCTGCCACTATGGGGAGCCATGGTGCGTCCGATGGCACTGAAGGAGTTCAACTGATCAGGTATCACAGACACCAATACATTTCACAGCCGGGCCTCCGGGGGGAGCTAAGGGTTCTATTCATTAGGCCACTCCCCACCATAGTGGGTAAACTGGGGGTCAGGCAGGAAGTTAGATCAGAAAGCTGACTGGATTGGACGAAGCAACACCTAGTGGCAGAGGGTGTTGTGGAGGAAGAGACAGTAGGGTCTCTGTCAGGGGTGGGATCCTGACAGAGGCTTGGCATTGAAAAGAACGTAACAGGTCCGCGCCAGCTCCGGGAAGCGGCGGGACCCAAGAAAGGACTAGAAGCGAGATAGATTGTGCTGAGTGAGAAACGAGATCAAGCAATAGGAGAATTCCAGTAGGGGTCGTGCTGTAAGACCGGAGCAACACTCTACTGAGGCGCACTACCGGTGGCCGGAACGCCGAGGGAGTATTATAACATTCAGCTTCAAGCAATACTCTAAACAGCGGCAGGACAGTCAGTTTAAGGCGGGCTGTCTAACACATATCACCTATGAAGTCTTGGGAGGCAATTGCGGGAGAGGGGCGTCTCTAGGGTCCCGGAAGAACTCCAGGCCTATCCGACAAACGGGTGCCGTTCCAACTGTAACAGCAGGAAGGGACGGACGATTAGAAGAACATCATTTAATCGAGTTGTGAGGGAACTTAAGAAACAGACACAACGGTTGTGGGGTACTTTCCGTAAGCACAGCAGGGAAGGACTACAACACATAGCGCTAAGAAGGAAGGCACCGATTTCCACCTGTGAAGTGAACTCTGGAGGTGCCATTGGACCGGCCGGACTTGCGCAGCTTGGTGAACCGTATTCTGGACTGAGGACTCAGAGATCTCCAGTAAAGAGGTAAAGAGACTGCAACCTGGTATCCTCGTTATTTACCGCGACCTGCACCCCACAACTGCACCGCACCACCACCACCATCTACATCTATTACTGTACGCCCCTCAGCAGGGTCACGGACCGGGTCTAGCCACCGTGATAACCCCAGAGCAGAGACTCAGAGGCCCGGTACCGGGTACCCCTCGGCCCTGCGGCAGTGGGGGCGCTACACAATGATGGGACAGTAGTAGTCCTATCATCCGGCTAATGTGTTGAATGTAAAAAAAAACAAAAACAAAACCACATACACACATACAGTTTACAGTACATACATATAGACATACAATACATACTGTACATACAGCAAACAACATACAGTACATACAACATACAACATACAGTGCATACAACATACAGTACATACAACATACAATACATACAGTACATACAACATGTTAGGGCTGGTGGAATGCACCAAATAAATATAAGGATAGTAATAAGGTGCATTCGCAGCCCGGGGTCCACCGTGCAGAGATGGAACCTGCTGCTAGGTAATGGCGGCACTATATGGCGGTATTACGCCAGAATAAACACGGGTTCCGTCACCCGGTATGAACTGATAAGAACTCTGTTTCTTCACAGAGATGCAGAGAAACAAATGAAATGCTGTGCCCTGTTAGCAGTCACAGGGTACAGCAGATGGACGCTAGTGGGATCCCTGAAATTCACCCCCACTACGCTGGTGATTGATCTCGCTCTGACCCTCGGTGGCTTTTGAGCCCGTGCCTGAGGACGCCCTGAGTCAGATGCTGAGATCAAGTGGGAATTCCCACCCTACACTGGCCAGTAGTGTTAATGTAGCTGAGAAGCCACTATTAGGCGCTGACTGCTTGCTCCACTCACCCTAAGGGTACCGTCTCACAGTGGCACTTTGGTCGCTACGACGGCACGATCCGTGACACTCCAGCGTCGCTCCATTATCGCTCCAGCGTCGTAGACAGCTGTCACACTTCACAATGCACGGCGCTGGAGCGATAATTTCATGACGTATTTGCGATATAGAAGCCGTTGGTTACTGTGCGCACATCGTGTACAATATCGTGCACACCTTTGTTACACGATGCGATCATGCCGCCACAGCGGGACACTTGACGACGAAAGAAAGTTTCAAACGATCTGCTATGACGTACGATTCTCAGCGGGGTCCCTGATCGCAGTAGCGTGTCAGACACAGCGAGATTGTAAGTATATCGCTAGAACGTCACGGATCATGCCGTCGTAGCGACCAAAGTGCCACTGTGAGACGGTACCTTAATATCCAGACAACAACCAAAGGGATGGGGATCATTTAGGAGCATTCACCAGTATTAATCTCTCAGCACACACATACATAGTCAGATCTATACTAGCGCATGGCTGAGCAGCCATGCAAACCTTTTATAGTCACAGCCTTCCAGGACCTTCCTGGTGGTCCAATCAGATCTGCTACAGGACCTGGGCATGTGACCTCCAACCTCCAATGAGAGGTCGCCCCACGGGCATGCTCAGTAGATGAAAAGCAGGACTTAGTCCCTGGAACGTCTGCTCGCTGCTGATCAATGCTGGTTACAAAGGCTGAACCTGGGATGGAAGCTGTAACCAGACGCACAGTATCAGCTTCAGCCAGACGTTGGGACCGACGTCTCTGCTGAGCAGACTCCACTGCGGCTGGGGAAGAATGGGAGACCACAGATGACATGGTGCGAGATTCCCCCTGTACAGTGGTGGGAACACAACATACAGTACATACAGCATTTAGTACATACTAACCAATCACCTTGATCCCAAAGCCATTTATCACCTGTAAAAGATATTAATATAATAAACCAACAATATACTCCCTGATCCGCATCTTACAGATGTGCCATTTCTGGGGCAGCGGGGGGGGGGCAAATATCCATGGCCCCTCTCTAGGCTATGAATATCAGCCCGCAGCTGTCTGCAAAGCCTTTCTGGCTATAAAATATGGGGGAACCTGCGTCATTTTTTTGGGAGGGTCCCCCTATTTTAATAGCCAGTAAAGGCTACGTAGTTAAGCTTGACAAAGGCTCAGGAGGAGCCGAAACGTTGCCCAGGATGAGTGGAGCAGAATAAAGTTTTTTCACTTTTTTCCACCTGAAACAATTGGAGTGCTGCCTTCATTTTTTTCTTCTATTTAGTTTGGCAAGTATTAGACTATTTGCCTGGAGGCCTGGCACCCGCTGTGAACTATTGTGTTGTTCCTTTTTTACTACCTATCTATCTATCTATCTATCTATCTATCTATCTATCTATCTATCTATCTATCTATCTATCTATCTATCTATCCCATATTTATCTATCTATCTTTAGATAGATAGAGAGATAGATAGATAGATAGATAGAAGGAATGAGAGATAGATAGATAGATAGATAGATAGATAGATAGATAGATAGATAGATAGATGATGGATAGATAGATAGATAGATAGATAGATAGATAGATAGATAGATAGATAGAAGGAATGAGATAGATGGATAGATAGATAGATAGATAGATAATAGATAGAAGGAATGAGATAGATAGATAGATGATAGATAGAATAGATAGATAGTTAGAAGGAATGAGATAGATAATAGATAGATAGATAAAAGCAATGAGATAGATAGATAGATAGATAGATGATAGAAAGAATAGATAGAAGGAATGAGATAGATAGATAGAAGGAATGAGATAGATAAATCGATAGATGATAGATAGAATAGATAGATTGAAGGAATGAGATAGATAGATAGATGATAGATAGAATAGATAGATATATTATCTATCTATCTATCTATCTATCTATCTATCTATCTATCTATCTATCTACAGGTCCTTCTCAAAAAATTAGCATATAGTGTTAAATTTCATTATTTACCATAATGTAATGATTACAATTAAACTTTCATATATTATAGATTCATTATCCACCAACTGAAATTTGTCAGGTCTTTTATTGTTTTAATACTGATGATTTTGGCATACAACTCCTGAAAACCCAAAAAACCTGTCTCAATAAATTAGCATATCAAGAAAAGGTTCTCTAAACGACCTATTACCCTAATCTTCTGAATCAACTAATTAACTCTAAACACATGCAAAAGATACTTGAGGCTTTTAAAAACTCCCTGCCTGGTTCATTACTCAAAACCCCCATCATGGGTAAGACTAGCGACCTGACAGATGTCAAGAAGGCCATCATTGACACCCTCAAGCAAGAGGGTAAGACCCAGAAAGAAATTTCTCAACAAATAGGCTGTTCCCAGAGTGCTGTATCAAGGCACCTCAATGGTAAGTCTGTTGGAAGGAAACAATGTGGCAGAAAACGCTGTACAACGAGAAGAGGTGACCGGACCCTGAGGAAGATTGTGGAGAAGGACCGATTCCAGACCTTGGGGAACCTGAGGAAGCAGTGGACTGAGTCTGGTGTGGAAACATCCAGAGCCACCGTGCACAGGCGTGTGCAGGAAATGGGCTACAGGTGCCGCATTCCCCAGGTAAAGCCACTTTTGAACCATAAACAGCGGCAGAAGCGCCTGACCTGGGCTACAGAGAAGCAGCACTGGACTGTTGCTAAGTGGTCCCAAGTACTTTTTTCTGATGAAAGCAAATTTTGCATGTCATTCGGAAATCAAGGTGCCAGAGTCTGGAGGAAGACTGGGGAGAAGGAAATGCCAAAATGCCTGAAGTCCAGTGTCAAGTACCCACAGTCAGTGATGGTGTGGGGTGCCATGTCAGCTGCTGGTGTTGGTCCACTGTGTTTCATCAAGGGCAGGGTCAATGCAGCTAGCTATCAGGAGATTTTGGAGCACTTCATGCTTCCATCGGCTGAAATGCTTTATGGAGATGAAGATTTCATTTTTCAGCATGACCTGGCACCTGCTCACAGTGCCAAAACCACTGGTAAATGGTTTACTGACCATGGTATTACTGTGCTCAATTGGCCTGCCAACTCTCCTGACCTGAACCCCATAGAGAATCTGTGGGACATTGTGAAGAGAAAGTTGAGAGACGCAAGACCCAACACTCTGGATGAGCTTAAGGCCGCTATTGAAGCATCCTGGGCCTCCATAACATCTCAGCAGTGTCACAGGCTGATTGCCTCCATGCCACGCCGCATTGAAGCAGTCATTTCTGCCAAAGGATTCCCGACCAAGTATTGAGTGCATAACTGAACATTATTATTTGATGGTTTTTTTGTTTGTTATTAAAAAACACTTTTATTTGATTGGACGGGTGAAATATGCTAATTTATTGAGACAGGTTTTTTGGGTTTTCAGGAGTTGTATGCCAAAATCATCAGTATTAAAACAATAAAAGACCTGACAAATTTCAGTTGGTGGATAATGAATCTATAATATATGAAAGTTTAATTGTAATCATTACATTATGGTAAATAATGAAATTTAACACTATATGCTAATTTTTTGAGAAGGACCTGTATCTATCTATCTATCTATGTGTAATGGAGTGTGGGTTGGACAAATGTAAAAGAGGAGGTTGGACAAGAAATTACATCACAAATCTTTTTTTGTTCAATAATAGATCTTTATTTAGCTTTCAAAACTGCATACAAATCCGCATAAAAAAAGCATAAAAAAATGCATAAAAATGCATCAAAACCATGCAAAAACACGCATCAAAAATGCACCTGTGTTTTCTGCCAAGAGATGTGGATTCAGTGCGGAAAAATCCGCAGGCAAATCTGCAACGTGTGCACATACCCTAAAAGTCCTCAAAACCACATTCAAAAAGTTTATTAACCAGTCAGGTGCTTCACAGCAGCTAAAGTAATGTGGAAGGAAAAAATGAACACAGATTTTTTTTACAAAAATTTCACTATATCCCCAATTGTTTTTATTTTCACAAGGGTAGCAGGAGGAATTGCACAACAAATGTTGTGGTCCATTTTTTTTTACTAAGTACGCAGATACCCAATATGTGGGGGAAAACTACTGTTTGGGTACATAGCAGGGATTGAAAGGGAAGGAACTCTATTCTTTTAGCCTCAAATGTTTTATTTTCAAAAGGGTAACAGCAAAAAATGCACCATATAATTTGTTGTGCAATTTCTCCTGAGAATACAGATACCCCATATGTGGGGGTAAACTACTGTTTGGGCGCATTGCAGGGCTCGATGTGACATTTTGCAATGCAGACTTTGACGGAATGGTCTGCGGGAGTTATGTCGCGTTTGGAGAGCTGCTCATGTGCTTAACCCCTTAAGCCCCGAGGGTGGTTTGCACGTTAATGACCAGGCCAATTTTTACAATTCTGACCACTGTCCCTTTATGAGGTTATAACTCTGGAACGCTTCAACGGATCTTGGCGATTCTGACATTGTTTTCTCGTGACATATTGTACTTCATGTTAGTGGTAAAATTTGTTCGATATAACTTGCGTTTATTTGTGAAAAAAACGAATATTTGGCGAAAATTTGGAAAATTTCGCAATTTTCCAACTTTGAATTTTTATGCCCTTAAATCACAGACATATGTCACACAAAATACTTAATAAATAACATTTTCCACATGTCTACTTTACATCAGCACAATTTTGGAACCAAAATTTTTTTTTGTGACGGAGTTATAAGGGTTAAAAGTTGACCAGCAATTTCTCATTTTTACAACACCATTTTTTTTTAGGGACCACATCTCATTTGAAGTCATTTTGACGGGTCTATATGATAGAAAATACCCAAGTGTGACACCATTCTAAAAACTGCACCCCTCAAGGTACTCAAAACCACTTTCAAGAAGTTTATTAACCCTTCAGGTGTTTCACAGGAATTTTTGGAATGTTTAAATAAAAATGAACATTTAACTTTTTTTCACACAAAATTTATTTCAGCTCCAATTTGTTTTATTTTACCAAGGGTAACAGGAGAAAATAGACCCCAAAAGTTGTTGTACAATTTGTCCTGAGTACGCTGATACCCCCTATGTGGGGGGGAACCACTGTTTGGGCGCATGACAGAGCTCGGAAGTGAAGGAGCGCCATTTGGAATGCAGACTTAAATGGATTGGTCTGCAGGCGTCACGTTGCATTTGCAGAGCCCCTGATGTACCCAAACAGTACAAACCCCCCACAAGTGACCCCATATTGGAAACTAGACCCCCCAAGGAACTTATCTAGATGTGTTGTGAGAACTTTGAACCCCCAAGTGTTTCACTACAGTTTATAACGCAGAGCCGTGAAAATATTATTTATTTTTTTTTTTCACAAAAATGAAATTTAGCCCCCAGTTTTGTATTTTCACAAGGGTATCAGGATAAATTGGACCCTAAAAGTTGTTGTCCAATTTGTCCTGAGTACGCTGATACCCCCTATGTGGGGGGGAACCACTGTTTGGGCGCATGACAGAGCTCGGAAGGGAAGGAGCGCCATTTGGAATGCAGACTTAAATGGATTGGTCTGCAGGCGTCACGTTGCATTTGCAGAGCCCCTGATGTACCCAAACAGTACAAACCCCCCACAAGTGACCCCATATTGGAAACTAGACCTCCCAAGGAACTTATCTAGATGTGTTGTGAGAACTTTGAACCCCCAAGTGTTTCACTACAGTTTACAACGCAGAGCCGTGAAAATAAAACATATTTTTTTTCCCACAAAAATGATTTTTAGCCCCCCAAATTTTTATTTTCCCAAGGATAACAAGAGAACTTGGACCCCAGAAGTTGTTGTTCAATTTGTCCCTAGTACGCTGATACCCCATATGTTGGGGTAAACCCCTTTTTGGACGCACGGGAGAGCTCGGAAGGGAAGGAGCACTGTTTTACTTTTTCAACGCAGAATTGGCTGGAATTGAGATTGGACGCCATGTCGCGTTTGGAGAGCCCCTGATGTGCCTGAACAGTGGAAGCTCCCCAATTCTACCTGAAACCCTACCCCTAACCTCACCCCTAACCGTTTACTGAACATTTTCTGACAGTCATAAGTGCCACGTATATAAGTGCCACGTATTTAAGAGCCACGTATTTAAGTGCCACGTATTTCAGTGCCACGTATTTCAGTGCCACGTATTTCAGTGCCACGATATTTCAGTGCCACGTATTTCAGTGCCACGTATTTCAGTGCCACGTATTTCAGGCACTGAAAAATACGTGGCACGTAAATACTTCAGTGCCACGATATTTCAGTGCCACGATATTTCAGTGCCACGAATTTCAGTGCCACGAATTTCAGTGCCACGTATTTCAGTGCCACGTATTTCAGGCACTGAAAAATACGTGGCACGTAAATACGTGGCACTGAAATACGTGGCACTGAAATACGTGGCACGTAAATACGTGGCACTGAAATACGTGGCACTGAAATACGTGGCACTGAAATACGTGGCACTGAAATACGTGGCACTGAAATAAGTGGCACTGAAATACGTGGCACTGAAATACGTGGCACTTAAATACGTGGCACTTATATACGTGGCCACTGAAATATCGTGGCACTTATATACGTATATACGTATATAAACGTATATTTCAGTGCCACGTATTTCAGTGCCACGTATTTCAGGTTAGGGGTAGGGTTAGGGGTAGGGTTAGGGTTTTTTGTTTTTTTCTTGTTTTCTTGTGTTTTTCTATAAAAACGCATGCGTTTTACCGCGTTTACATGCATTTTTTCACACATGCGGTTTTTTTAAAAAACGCATGCAGATAAAAACGCAAGTGTGAAACCAGACTAAAAGACGCTTTTTATAGCAAAAAAGTTTTTGCGTCTCCACATTTTGAGACCTATAATTTTTCCACATTTTGGTCCACAGAGTCATGTGAGGTCTTGTTTTTTGCGGGACGAGTTGACGTTTTTATTGGTAACATTTTCGGACACGTGACAGTTTTTGATCGCTTTTTATTCCGATTTTTGTGAGGCAGAAAGACCAAAAACCAGCTATTCATGAATTTCTTTTGGGGGAGGCGTTTATACCGTTCCGCGTTTGGTAAAATTGATAAAGCAGTTTTATTCTTCGGGTCAGTACGATTACAGCGATACCTCATTTATATCATTTTTTTATGTTTTGACGCTTTTATACGATAAAAACTATTTTATAGAAAAAATAATTATTTTGGCATCGCTTTATTCTGAGGACTATAACTTTTTAATTTTTTTGCTGATGATGCTGTATGGCGGCTCGTTTTTTGCGGGACAATATGACGTTTTCAGTGTTACCATGGTTATTTATATCCGTCTTTTTGATCGCGTGTTATTCCACTTTTTGTTCGGCGGTATGGTAATAAAGCGTTGTTTTTTGCCTCGTTTTTTTTTTTTTTTTTTCTTACGGTGTTTACTGAAGGGGTTAACTAGTGGGCCAGTTTTATAGGTTGGGTCGTTACGGACGCGGCGATACTAAATATGTGTACTTTTATTGTTTTTGTTTGTTTTTTTTAGATAAAGAAATGTATTTATGGGAATAATATTTTTTTTTATTATTATTATTTATTTAGGAATTTTTTTTTTTTTTTTTTTACACATGTGGAAATTTTTTTTTTTACTTTTTTACTTTGTCCCAGGGGGGGACATCACAGATCGCAGATCTGATAGTGTGCACAGCACTCTATCAGATCCGCGATCATACTTTCATCGGAGCAGGCTGCAGCTTTCATCTGCAGCCTGCTCCGACCCGGAAGTGCTCCCTGCAGGACCCGGATACAGCCCCTCGGCCATTTTGGATCCGGGGCCTGCAGGGAGAAGACGTTCGGTACGAGGTGAGTACATCACCTTGTACCGATCGTCTCAGGGAAGCCCGCAGGGAGCCCCCTCCCTGCGCGATGCTTCCCTGTACCGCCGGTACACCGCGATCATGTTTGATCGCGGTGTGCCGGGGGTTAATGTGCCGGGGGCGGTCCCCCCGTGAGCGCGGCCGATCGCGTATGACGTACTATCCCGTCACCGGGAATTAAGGCCCACCCCACCTCGACGGGATAGTACGTCATACGGGCTTAAGGGGTTAAACAGTGGAAACCCCCCAAAAGTGACCCCATTTTGGTAACTACACCCCTCAAGTTTTTTATCCAGGGGAGTAGTGAGCATTTTGAATCCAAAGGTACTACACAAAATTTGATAACATTAGGTTGTCAAATTTTAAAAAATTTCACAAAAATGTTTTAGCCCCAAATGTATAATTTTCTCAATAGATAACACAGGGGAACAATATGAAAAAAAATTTCTGTTGAGTTAGGTTTTTGAGCTGATTTATACTAAAATTGGCATGCTGATTCCAAAAATGTAGTCAGTTTTTTTCTAGCACGTCAAGTTTTTCCTACACAACTTACCTGCCAGAGAAGCACAATTGCACTGATATCTGTAATAAGACTTGTTATCTGATTACAATTCGACTCATATAGAGCTACGTGGCAACTTGTAAGAGTAGTCACAACTTTGTCATGCCTATTTCTTATATATTTAATTTTTTTTTCATATTTGTACTATTTAAAAAAAACAAAACACTTTTTAGGTACAGTAGTTTACATAGTTTTGAGAAGACAAAAATCCTATAGTTCAAAAACTTGACGTGATAGAGAAAAACTGAGATCATTTCTGGATTCAGCATCCAAAAATTAATTAAGAACAGTTGTCTGACCTAACTCTTAAAAAATTGTGTTCCCCAGTGAGGTGAAAACATTGCCCATAATTTGTTCCGCAATTTCTCCTGAATGCAAAGATACCTCATATGTGGTCAAAATAGTACATTTTTTACAATTATATGATTAAAGATATGTTTTTTAGGGTTTTTTGCTCTTTTGTTGTTCGTGTTGGACATATCTACCAGGATGTGCCCAGGTGTGGGACTTATTTATAAGGATGGGCCCAGGCTGGGAGTCATGTTACCAGTATGGGGATCATTTATACCAGGATGGGCTCAGATTTGGGACATGTATACAAGGACAGGGGACATATAAACAGGATGGGCCCAGATGGGAGACATACAGTCTCCACCAGGATGGGGGACATATGTACCAGGTTGGGCCTAGGATGGGAGCCAAATTTATCAAGATGGGCCCAGGATGTTATACATGTATACCAGGATGGCAGTCATATATACCAGGATGGGGAACATGTATACCAGGAAGAGGCCCAGAATAAGGGACATATATACCAAGATGTGCCAGATGGAAGACATACAGTATATACCAGGATGGGGAGACGTATATGCCAGGTTGGTCCTGGGATGAAAGCCAAATATACCAGGATGGGCCCAGGATGGGAGACATATACTAGGATTTCAGTCATATATACAGTACCAAGATGGGCTCAGGATGGGGGACATGTATACCAGGAAGAGGCACATCATAAGAAACATATATACCAGGATGGCAGCCATATATACCAGAATGGGCCTAGTAGGATGGGGGACATATATACCAAAAATGGTCCCATGATAAAGGAAATATCTATCAGGGTGTGCCCAGGGTGGGAGACGTGTAACAGTATGGGGGACATACAGTATATATCTGGAAGGTGCCCAGGATGGGAGGCATTAGTACAGATTGGGAGACATTACTACATAAATGGGGGATGGGGGGCTACTCGTATGTCCCTATAGGATTTAGAATGCTACAAGGGCCCATACATTTGTCTAACATGTAAGGAGGTGACAGGGGGCAGGTCCAAATTTTGCATCAGGGCCTATCGGACTCTAGTTAAGCCACTGTCAGCCATTGAAAAAAAAAGTTAGTAATCAATACCTGTCATTCCAATGAGAAGTTGAATATCCCCAACTATAATATATATAAATCATAACAGCGCATAAGCACTTATGTTTTCTGGTACTGCCCTCAATAGAGCAGAGCATAGTGCACAGGCGTGAGCCGGCGATTTCTCTGTTGAAAGTTGAACTTTTTCTGATAGGAAGTCAAGACACACCATCTTTTTTTTATTCTGTGCAACCCCTTTTAAACTGCAGAAAGAATGAAAGAGAGTGGTGTTAATTTATTTGTAACCTAGTTTACAAGTCACTGGGCATGATGGATTGTTGTTAGACGAGTGCTGGGAACTATTTTTGTGCAGGGTTAATCTCAGAGGATGGATGAGAGTTTCGTAATGAAGCAGGCCTGGACAGTGGCTTGTTATGGGATCCTGCCGTTAGTAATTAGTCCCCTGTTTAGCTGCAATATTCCCCATAATTCTGCCCATCTGGGTTGTATTCTTTCGCCTTATTACACACAGGATATAAATACGACTTTTTTTTATGCAACACTGTTCTTTTAATAAACTGCTTCAATTAAGGCTTATAAAAAAGGTTCACAATGACCCCTACATATTCATCTAAGCAAGATAAAACATCAGGTAGCTTCAATTGTGCTCCGCAAAGCGATTCTGGCACTAGAGGCTACACAATATTTAGAGGCAATTAAGCATTATATTTGTGAGCATATTTAGCTTTTATGGCCGTTATACAAGGCATCAGAAGGAAACCTCAATACATCTGGATAATAACTCTTAAAAGCCGGCACTGCACCAAAATTCTTGTGATTTACCCGTCCACAGCATGGACTTTGCCTCTCTCCAACATATCCCAGATACAGTAGTAAAGGATATGGTTGAGACATAGAACAACAAGATGGGGATTCTTGAAGGAGCAAAAGTGCAACACAAATTAATGGGATTTATTGGCTTTAAATAACGATCACTTATCCTCTCGGTATCCAGCCGCTCTACTTCAACTCCTTCTTTGCTGTGGCCATGTGATTGGGGGGTGGACAAATAACTTGGTCAGATAATAACCAATAATCCCAGTACTACGAGGCAGCAATGTTAATCACTGATGTGGTCAACAGACATGAATTTGGCATTTTCGACAGAACCTAAATATCTCCTACAACCCATGTTAAGAAACACAGCACTATTGACTATGAGCAAGATGTAAGTGCCATGATTGGTGCAGTCCCACTCAATTGCATCAATGATTCAATTTCAATCAGAACGACATCTGGATGGAATCTGCATATTCCCCTGTGGTTAGTTGCATTTTTTATAAATGTTCCTATTTCTGCCCACTTGCAAACTAAACTGTCTTAGGTTAATGGATGTCCTACATACTACTGGCCACAGTGTAGGTGTATCTGCCAGAGATAAATAAGTCCCATTGGGACCAGTAACTGATCTCAGTGAATAATTTTTTTGTGTACAACTCTGCAGAATTTATTGAACTGCATAAATAATTCATAAATACATAAAAAGAACAATAAATCAATGGAGAAAAATATGGGTCCATTCTTTCAACATGACACCATCTATTATGATGGTTCGTCAGATTTCTGTCCTGCATTCTGCCAGCTGTAATGTAATGTAATGAAAGTGAGAAAATCTATGGGCATCTGTACTCAGCGGTAAGGCTCTCGGGCTCCTAGAATTGGATGTGAACATATTTTTGGCTGCAACCACTTTTACTAGCAAATCCAAACTACCTTTCGAAGATTTGATGTAATAGTATTAGAAACTGAGGTTTCAACAAACATAAAGCAACGTACCACCGAGGCGTTTTCCTCAAATTCAACTGTGAAATTGCAAAAACATTTGCTATGGGCTTTGTTCAAATTTTAGATCAAGTCATTCCAATCCATGGCCATGATTCGGTAAGATTGTTTTTTTTTTTTCAAACACCAGTTTTAATGAATGGCATGCAGGAATAAGATGGGCCAAATTCATTAAGAGGCGCACACCCATGAATTGATTCAGTAGACCTTCTCAGAGGCCGGCCCCTTTGTGCACCTTGCCAGAAATGTTACTCCAGTCAGGGACTTGATTAACATTTCTGGCGTAAAAAATGACCACACATTTACTGAAATTGACAGGTGGCTGTAGTCAACTCTCCATACGGCTCCGGCTCCTCCCAAACACAACCCACTTAGGTCGGAGCTGCTATAAACTGGTGCAAAAACAGCAAAAGTCAAAAAAGATTATACCACTGCAGAAAAAAAATGGCCCTAAGCCAAGTGTTTTTCACTGATATATGGGCCCCAATGTTTTATATTTTAGGACTATTATAGCAATAACAACTAGTGGGGATTAAAAAGGACCTGTCACTTTCCATAAATACGTCTATTTTTTTACATGGTGTAAATATGGCTGAGTTTTTAAATCTGGAGTGGTGGATGCTAACAGAGATAGCTACCTGCCTGTTCTACCCAGTGCCGGCTCAGAGCGGTCACTGACTGCTCCAGATGGCGATTCAGCTGCTCCACGCCATTTTGACAGTCATGTGCATTATGTTCTTTTTATGGGGTGTTTTTTTTGTTGCTTTTTCAGGTGGGTTCCAGGCAGAATCAACCTGAAAAGACGTCATGTGTACATAACGTTTGTATCTCCCTATGTGTTTCATAAGTAGACCTCATTCGTAAGTAGACCTCTGCAGATCCAACATCACTCTTGTGATCAGCAAATCAATTGGCCAATCTAACCAGTATAAAAATGTGGCCAATTCATGCAATAATTACATCCCTCGATGTAACCTGAAAGATAAGAAAAACAAGTTAGATTATACTCACCCAGGGACGGTCCCAATGCGGCCTGGTCCGATGGGCGTCGCGGTGCTGGTCCAGCGCCTCTCATCTTCATAAGATGATGTCCTCTTCTTTGCTTCCTGTCCCAGCTCCTGCGCAGTCATACTTTGTCTGCCCTGTTGAGGACAGAGCAAGGTACTGCAGTGCGCAGGTGCTGGGCCTCTCTGAGCTTTCCCGGTGCCTGCGCACTACAGTACTTTGCTCTGCCCTCAATAGGGCAGACAAAGTACGCCTGCGCAGGAGCCGCAACAGGAAGCAAAGAAGAGGACGTCATCGTATGAAGATGGGAGGCTCTGGACCCGCACTGCGGCACCCATCAGACCGGACCGCACCGTGACCGCCCCTGGGTGAGTATAATCTAACTCGTTTTTGTTATCTTTCAGGTTACATCGGGGGCTTATATACAGCATTATAGAATGCTGTAGATAAGCCCCTGATGGCGGTGGCCGCAGCTTATAGGCCTAAAATGGGGTGACAGATTCCCTTTAATAGGTGTTAAAACTTCAAGATAAAGACAAAATATAGGGCATGTTCTCTCTAGTTAAAACTTTGAGAATTATTTGTCTGGCGAACTCCGGGAAGTCATTTTCTCACACCATGCGTTTGTTTAACCAACTGAAATTGGTTGTAAGCATTTAATACCACTTTTTCTCCTTGCCTTGATTTTAATGTTGTCATGCAGGGTGAAACCAACGAGATTTCCTAGTAATTCACCCTGGAGGTTGTGCAATAAATGAGGGGAAAAAAAAAAGAGGAAAATAAACTGAGCATTTCTTTTATACTGGTGAACAGGCAATAAAGAGCAACTTTATTAAAAAGCATTACTATTTCCTTACAACATTTTACTAGCCAGGGCAGAACATTGCTCTGGGTGACTATTTTAACAGCCATTATTGAAAAATCTGTTCAGTGGGTGTGGAAGGGCCAAGCCTAGGTCACCTGAGTCTGTCGGAGGATTCTGTGGGTGGTAGGGGATGGACTCATCAGCCAAAGGCCTAATACAAGTTTAATTCAAGAAACCATGAACATTATTGAAGCAATTTCAAGGTTTCAAACAGCATTAATCTAGAACAGAGATTACAATAAAAAAGGATTTGTCTTTTTCTGACTGCATTAAAAGCAGCAGTAAGTGGTCAGACACGTAAAGTAATAGATATAGGGATTCAGATGACAAGCTTTAGATTTATTGTATAGTGATGGTCTCATACTTTGTAAATTAGAAATGCTTCTAGGGTGCATAAAAATCAAGCTTCAAGGGGGGAAAGGGAGCTGGGCTAGTGATTGAGAAAATTAAACTTGGGTTATCATCCATTTTTGGTATAGCTCAATAGGACAGAGAGGCATTGAAATAGCTCATGTTTGAAGAATGGCAATTATTGGATTTTGAAATTTACTTGTGAACATGCTGTTACAGTAGTAATAGCCTCTTTTGAGAGAACACCCTAAACGGCCAAAGCAGGACCACCAAGAGTCTCCAGAGTGGATATTAGGTGGCTAGTTTGAATGTATAAGGATTACTGAGTTAATTCCACCGCAATCGTTATCCTGCTTCTTTACCTTTTAGGCAAAGTGGAATGTCCAATAATTCAACTATTATCAAGAGACGACATGTTATAATTTGCATTGAAAAACCGTCTCATAATAATAATATTAAAGAAAAAAATGTGAAAAGAGAAACAAACACATGTAGGAGAAGAAAAGAGCAATCTAGTCTGGCTGAGAGCTTTTCCTACTAAGTACCCTTATACATACATACATACATGTTCCAAACCATGGCCAGACAGCTACGGTTGGAGGTTTTTCTCCTCTGAGAACGAAGAAATTGGGCATTGAAATTCAACAGCCTGATCATTCTCTTCCCTGATGTTTGCCATCAGGTAAAAGGTCATTATTTGCCTGGTTTGGAAAATACATGAACATCCATCTATCAATTTACATACTTTAACAGTAAGAGTTAAATACAGTAGGATTTTGTGTTACTCATTTGTCCTGGCTACTGTGTGCTCCAGGTGTCTGCGCTCCTTTGATGCAACTCTCCCAGGCATTATAGGCTGGCTAAGGCAGTGAGATGCGGCCTTAGTATTCAGGTAGTTGGTATTCACTTTGTTATTATTGACTAATTCTTACTCTAACCTACTGACAAAGCCAGCTCTACTATATTATCGGTTATCTCTGCTATACTGCTTGCCAGCTCTTCCTTTGCCTCTGTGACAAACCCAGCTGTGCTATATAGCTGAGCAACACTGCTACACCACTGATCAACTCAGTCTTGGGCTTTGAGTGGATGGGGGCAAGATCCCATTGCATTCGGACTGACCAATCCTCGGACTGACCATCGGCTCTATTGACCTGACAGCTGCATAGAAATACATCACGCGGTCAAGCTCAGGTCAGGAGTGGTACAAGCCGGTGTGTGGCCTCCCTTTTCTGAGCTGGAGATTGTATATAAGGCTTCCCCAGACTGGTGTTCCACTGGTTGGGCCCAGTCCTTTTGTCTGCCCTTATTCACACTGAGGTCAACATTGACACATGGTACGGTTTTTAATATTAGACAGTGTAGGACTGTCCCGATCAGAGTCACCTTGTCGTGATGGGATGGCTTTTATGCTATTTTTGATCAAAAACAGTGTTACTAAAAACTCTGTGTTATTTAGAGGAGCATTGCACGGCGAATAAGCCTCCTTACCTTGACAAGCCAGCTGGTATGTCACTCTCCATAAGGAGAAACGTTACCCCTTAGACCCCAGTCCAGAGCCTCTCACCTAGCCAAATCAGTTCTCATGCTTCGCACTGACGAGGGCCAACAGCCCGAAACACCGTGTCTGCGAATTGAGATACTGATTTGGCTTTTATCCTAAGTCATATTGCACGACTCGTTAAAGGGTTGATTGTGACTTGTAGGATCGCTACTTCCAACAGGTGGCGCTATAGAGTTAAGTCCTCTTTTTCTCAGAAGAGGCAATTTGCATGTGTTATTTAGATGCACTTTTTGCTTTTATTTAGTTACAGCAGGGTTTTTGCTCATTTTTTCTCTTGTAGGTTTTATATGTTTTATAGAAATACATCACGCTGTCAAGCTCAGGTCAGGAGAGGTGCTGGGTCAGACCATTCACTGTGTTGTAGTCCTCGCACAAGGAATATGGCAGACCGCCTGCCCCCGAACAGTACAACTCTACAAACTGCTTAGTGGATGTTGCCAAGAACGGCATCTTAGATTCTATTCAATTGAACCTAACTTACAGCCGATGCAGACAACAGTATTTTCGATCCGAGTGTGATCCGCCAAAACATCAGAACGCATTTGGATCAGGGCTGTTCTATTCTGTGCACATGTCCGATTTTTTCCTCAGATCAAATCTTTCCGAGTTTGATCCGATATTCTGATCGTAATAGGCCATGCAAATGAATGAGTGCGCGGGAAACATTGGACCTCACTCGGATGACATTTTTTTCTGCATCTTCTTCTCACCCAAGAGAATCGGATTGTACTATGCTGGCCAAACTGATCAAAGATTTGTCTGAGTGTCATTTTCCTAATCGTCCCGATTCTCTCGAGTGAGAAAGTCTAAGGCCGACCGCACCTGCCCTTATCCTATGTAATAAATAAAACCATGGGGGCTATTACTTTTGCTTAAGTAAAACTGCAGAGACATCATATAGGTCAAAAGATAGTGAGCATGAAAAAGCATAATATTCCACAAAAAGGTCTCCAGTACAAAATCTCTTGGTACCTGGACACGTAAGGGAAAATATCCTGATCTTTATGGAGTAGAACATTTTACCCCTAAACACAATCTATAAGTAAATTAATGTATCTGATCATTTTACTATATTTGTCTCAAAAAGTTCAGAGAAAGGACCAACACAGAAGACAGCAAATATTTCTAGCCTTCCACTTCTTACATAGTACTTCATCTATTTCTATAGTCTGGACCACAATCATGAAGCCCCTAAAACAAGTAATGTTCTCAGGATTTCCTTAGTATTGCACAGGGGATGGAATTATTAGCAAAGCATCAAAAATAGCCACAAACTTTCTCTAGAGGATATCCAGATGCCATATATCCTGCTGTGGAGCCTTGAAGACTGGAGTTGAGAAACACTGGATGGAGACCCTTTAGAGGCATAGTATCTCTACCGTGTACACCATAGTCCATTTCATAGAGAGTCATGCAACTGACCAGTATATTTCTGGGGAATTATAGAAAAAAATTATGAGCCCCAAAGAACATCATATATAGTACGGGGTGAACATACAAACACCATGATATGTTGCCCCTCAGATGAATAATGAAGACAGCAAGAAGTACATATTAGAAACATATTTAAAGGGAATCTGTACAAGGATTTTGCTATGTAATCTGAGAGAACCATAATGTAGGGGCAGAGACCCTGATTACAGGGATGTGTCACTTACCGGGCTGGGTTTTGCTGTTTTAATACAATCAGTGTTTTATCAGCAGGAGATTATCACTACAGGACAACTGTCCTCATGCATCCTAGTCCAACCACGCCCCCTGCACTGATTAGCTGCTCTGTCGCTATGCAATGTACACAGAAAGCTCCCAATCAGGGGTGTGGGCGGGGTTATACAGGGCTAAACAACTGAGCTCTGCTAGATCTGCAGCAGAGAAAACTGTGATTGTATAATAACTGCTGCACCCAGTAAAGTAAGTGACACATCACTGGAATCAGGGTCTCTGTCTCTACCTAATGCGTTTCTCAGATTACACACAAAAATCTGCTGACAGATTCCCTTTAAAGAAAAATGATGATCAGTTTGAACCAATTAATATTCCAAAGACATACCGATAGGGAATTTAGATTGTGAACCCCATCGGGAACAGCGATGTTAATGTGTGCAAAACTGTAAAGCGCTGCAGAATATGTTAGCGCTATATAAAAATAAAGATTATTATTAATATAAGGCAGATATCTTTCCAGAAATACATAACTTTAATGTGTAAATGCCTTAAACATAGACATATATTGCAATGGATATCAGTTAAAAATATACAGTATAATACATTTCCCAGCAATGCATCCCCACCCAAAAAAATAAATAAGTTTACAAGTCATATTTTATTTACCATTAAGAAAGGTTCACAAATATACACCTTTTATCTGTATGTGCAAACTTTCAGCAAAATGACAAAAAATACTAATTAAAAAGTAGTTCCCTAAAAACAAACCTTTTATTAAATGCTTATTTGCAATGTATTACATTTACATATGCAAAAATATATGCAAAAATATGCCATCTCCGATAATTATAGTTTCAAACCAGTAACTGTGTTGCTTAAAATGTTACTGTGTGCTGTATTTAATATTCCTTGTTAAAATTAATGACTTGCAATGGAAATCATGTCTAACTACACACCATAAAAAGACAAGAATTCAACACGTTGCAGGAAACATTATCCATCTACCGAGCAGTAAGACTAGATGGGTTACTGTGACTAGACAGTTTACTAATTGGTTGGAGGGATGGGAAAAACTGGTAGGTTGATCAATTAGCTAAAACTCTAAAAGCAAAATTTGCCCAAAGATATTCCTTTTTTTTAGGTTCAGTTGCATTACTAATGAATAATGTTTTCAAGTTTTGTAGGGATGATTAGTATGTGCATAGTTTTGGCTTTTGATATCATGCCATGGCTTGCAGGTCACAGAATACAAAGTCTGGATTTTTATATATATTTTCAGTTCGGCAACCTTGCCTACAAGGCGATCCAATGTCAGATCTGAGAACAAACTAGAAAACAGATTTGCATTTGTGCTTAAAGAAGAACTCTTTTGTTAAATAAATCAAATAAAAAAACGCAGTCCTATCTGTAGGTAGCTTGCTATAGAGCAGGAGGACAGGAACAGCTTTTTTTTTTAAAGGGAAAAGAGTCAGGAAAACTAGTAATTTGTACATGTAATGCGCTGCTTATTCTGGACCTAGGAGTCCAGGGGGTGGTCCTACATGGTGATTGACCGCCTTCATTATGTAAGTGTGACTGTGTAAGACAGCCCACTGGACTCCTAACCCCAGAAAAAAGTAGATCTTAAATAAATATCTATGTCTCTATATGTATAATTTTCAATGCAATTGATTATCTTTTAATTAACCCCTTCATGACCCAGCCTATTTTGGCCTTAATGACCTTGCCGTTTTTTGAAATTCTGACCAGTGTCCCTTTATGAGGTAATAACTCAGGAACGCTTCAACGGATCCTAGCGATTCTGAGATTGTTTTTTCGTGACATATTGGGCTTCATGTTAGTGGTAAATTTAGGTCGATAATTTCTGAGTTTATTTGTGAAAAAAACGGAAATTTGGCAAAAAATTTGAAAATTTCGCAATTTTCACATTTTGAATTTTTATTCTGTTAAACCAGAGAGTTATGTGACACAAAATAGTTAATAAATAACGTTTCCCACATGTCTACTTTACATCAGCACAATTTTGGAAACATTTTTTTTTTTTGCTAGGAAGTTATAAGGGTTAAAATTTGACCAGTGATTTCTTATTTTTACAACAAAATTTACAAAACCATTTTTTTTAGGGACCACCTCACATTTGAAGTCATTTTGAGGGTTCTATATGGCTGAAAATACCCAAAAGTGACACCATTCTAAAAACTGCACCCCTCAAGGTGCTCAAAACCACATTCAAGAAGTTTATTAACCCTTCAGGTGTTTCACAGCAGCAGAAGCAACATGGAAGTAAAAAATGAACATTTAACTTTTTAGTCACAAAAATGATCTTTTAGCAACAATTTTTTTATTTTCCCAGCGGTAAAAGGAGAAACTGGACCACGGACGTTGTTGTCCAATTTGTCCTGAGTACGCTGATACCTCATATGTGGGGGTAAACCACTGTTTGGGCGCACGGCAGGGCTCGGAAGGGAAGGAGCGCCATTTGACTTTTTGAATGAAAAATTGGCTCCAATCTTTAGCCCACACCATGTCACGTTTGGAGAGCCCCTGTGTGCCTAAACATTGGAGCTCCCCCACAAGTGACCCCATTTTGGAAACTAGACCCCCCAAGGAACTTATCTAGAAGCATAGTGAGCACTTTAAACCCCCAGGTGCTTCACAAATTGATCCGTAAAAATGAAAAAGTACTTTTTTTTCACAAAAAAATTATTTTAGCCTCATCTTTTTCATTTTCACATGGGCAACAGGATAAAATGGATCCTAAATTTTGTTGGGCAATTTCTCCTGAGTACACCAATACCTCACATGTGGGGGTAAACCACTGTTTGGGCACATGGTAAGGCTCGGAAGGGAAGGAGCGCCATTTGACTTATTGAATGAAAAATTATCTCCATCGTTAGCGGACACCATGTCGCGTTTGGAAAGCCCCTGTGTGCCTAAACATTGGAGCTCCTCCACAAGTGACCCCATTTTGGAAACTAGACCCCCCAAGGAACTCATCTAGAGGCATAGTGAGCACTTTAAACCCCCAGGTGCTTCACAAATTGATCCGCAAAAATGAAAAAGTACTTTTTTTTCACACAAAATTTCTTTTAGCCTCAATTCTTTCATTTTCACATGGGCAACAGGATAAAATGGATCCTAAAATTTGTTGGGCAATTTCTCCTGAGTATGCCGATACCTCATATGTGGGGGTAAACCACTGTTTGGGTGCACGGCAAGGCTCGGAAAGGGAGGCGTGCCATTTGACTTTTTGAATGGAAAATTAGCTCCAATCGTTAGCGGACACCATGTCGCGTTTGGAGAGCCCCTGTGTGCCTAAACATTGGAGCTCCCCTACAAGTGACCCCATTTTGGAAACTAGACCCCCCAAGGAACTTATCTAGATGCATAGTGAGCACTTATAACCTCCAGGTGCTTCACAGAAGTTTATAACGCAGAGCCGTGAAAATAAAAAAATAATTTTTCTTTCCTCAAAAATGATTTTTAGCCCAGAATTTTTTATTTTCCCAAGGGTAATAGGAGAAATTGGATCCCAAATGTTGTTGTCCAGTTTGTCCTGAGTACGATGATACCCCATATGTGGGGGTAAACCACTGTTTGGGCGCACGGCAGGGCTCGGAAGGGAAGGCACGCCATTTGGCTTTTTGAATGGAAAATTAGCTCCAATCATTAGCGGACACCATGTCGCGTTTGGAGAGCCCCTGTGTGCCTAAACATTGGAGCTCCCACACAAGTGACCCCATTTTGGAAACTAGACCTCCCAAGGAACTAATCTAGATGTGTGGTGAGCACTTTGAACCCCCAAGTGCTTCACAGAAGTTTATAACGCAGAGCCATGAAAATAAAAAATGTGTTTCCTTTCCTCAAAAATATTTTTTTAGCCCAGAATTTTTTTATTTTTGCAAGAGTAACAGGAGAAATTGGACCCCAAAAGTTGTTGTCCAGTTTCTCCTGAGTACGCTGATACCCCATATGTGGGGGTAAACCACTGTTTTGGCACACGTCGGGGTTCGGAAGGGAAGTAGTGACGTTTTGAAATGCAGACTTTGATGGAATGCTCTGCGGGCATCATGTTGCGTTTGCAGAGCCCCTGATGTGCCTAAACAGTAGGAACTCCCCACAAGTGACTCCATTTTGGAAACTAGACCCCCAAGGGAACTTATCTAGATGTGTGGTGAGCACTTTGAACCCCCAAGTGCTTCACAGAAGTTTATAATGCAGAGCCGTGAAAATAATAAATGTGTTTGCTTTCCTCAAAAATATTTTTTTAGCCCAGAATTTTTTATTTTTGCAAGAGTAACAGGAGAAATTGGACCCCAAAAGTTGTTGTCCAGTTTCTCCTGAGTACGCTGATACCCCATATGTGGGGGTAAACCACTGTTTGGGCACATGCTGGGGCTCGGAAGGGAAGTAGTGACGTTTTGGAATGCAGACTTTGATGGAATGGTCTGCGGGCATCATGTTACGTTTGCAGAGCCCCTGATATGCCTAAACAGTAGAAACCCCCCACAAGTGACCCCATTTTGGAAACTAGACCCCCCAAGGAACTTATCTAGATGTGTGGTGAGCATGTTCAACCCCCAAGTGCTTCACAGAAGTTTACAACGCAGAGCCGTGAAAATAAAAAATCATTTTTCTTTCCTCAAAAAAGATGTTTTAGCAAGCAATTTTTTATTTTCACAAGGGTAACAGGAGAATTTGGACCCCAATATTTGTTGCCCAGTTTGTTGTGAGTACGCTGATACCCCATATGTGGGGGTAAACCACTGTTTGGGCGCACGTCAGGGCTCGGAAGGGAAGTAGTGACATTTGAAATGCAGACTTTGATGGAATGGTCTGCGGGCGTCACATTGCATTTGCAGAGCCCCTGATGTGCCTAAACAGTAGAAACACCCCACAAGTGACCCCATTTTGGAAACTAGACCCCCGAAGGAACTTATCTAGATGTGTGGTGAGCACTTTCAACCCCCAAGTGCTTCACAGAAGTTTATAACGCAGAGCCGTGAAAATAAAAAATAATTGTTCTTTCCTCAAAAATTATGTTTTAGCAAGTAATTTTTTATTTTTGCAAGGGTAACAGGAGAAATTGGACCCCAACAGTTGTTGCCCAGTTTGTCCTGAGTACGCTGGTACCCCAAATGTGGGGGTAAACCACTGTTTGGGCGCACGTCGGGGCTTGGAAGGGCGGGAGCACCATTTGACTTTTTGAACGCAAGATTGGCTGGAATCAATGGTGGCGCCATGTTGCGTTTGGCGACCCCTGATGTGCCTAAACAGTGGAAACCCCTCAATTCTAACTTCAACACTAACCCCAACACACCCCTAATCCTAATCCCAACTGTAGCCATAACCCTAATCACAACCCTAACCCCAACACACCCCTAACCACAACCCTAACCGCAACACACCCGTAACCCTAATTCCAACCCTAATCCTAACCCTAATCCCAACCGTAACCCTAATCCCAACCCTAACCACAACTGTAACCCCAACACACCCCTAACCCTATCCGTAACCCTAACCACAAGCCTAATCTTAACCCTATTTCAAACCCTAGCCCTAATTCCAACCCTAACTCTAATTCCAACCCTAACCCTAAGGCTATGTGCCCACGTTGCGGATTCGTGTGAGATTTTTCCGCACGATTTTTGAAAAATCTGCAGGTAAAAGGCACTGCGTTTTACCTGCGGATTTACAGCAGATTTCCAGTGTTTTTTTGTGCGGATTTCACCTGCGGATTCCTATTGAGGAACAGGTGTAAAACGCTGCGGAATCCGCACAAAGAATTGACATGCTGCGGAAAATACAACGCAGCGTTTCTGCACGGAATTTTCCGCACCATGGGCACAGCGGATTTGGTTTTCCTTAGGTGTACATGGTACTGTAAACCTGATGGAAAACTGCTTCGAATTCGCAGCGGCCAATCCGCTGCGGATCCGCGGCCAATCCGCTGCCAATCCGCTGCGGATCCGCGGCCAATCCGCTGCGGATCCGCTGCCAATCCGCTGCGGATCCGCGGCCAATCCGCTGCGGATCCGCTGCGGATCCGCTGCGGATCCGCTGCCGATCCGTTGCGGATCCGCTGCGGATCCGCTGCCGATCCGCTGCGGATCCGCTGCCGATCCGTTGCGGATCCGCTGCCGATCCGCTGCGGATCCGCGGCGGATCCACGGCCGATCCGCTGCGGGTCCGCTGCCAATCCGCTGCGGATCCGCGGCCAATCCGCTGCGGATCCGCTGCGGATCCGCGGCCGATCCGCTGCGGATCCGCGGCCGATCCGCTCTGTGTGCACATGCCATAACCCTACCCCTAACCCTACCCCTAGTTCTAACCCTAGTTCTAACCCTAACCCTAGTGGGAAAAAAAAAAAAAAAATTTCTTTATTTTATTATTGTCCCTATGGGGGTGATAAAGGGGGGGGGGTTATTTATTATTTTTTTTATTTTGATCGCTGTGATAGAACCTACCACAGCGATCAAAATGTACCTGTAAGGAATCTGCCGACTGGCAGATTCGGCGGGCGCACTGAGCATGCGCCCGCCATTTTCCAAGATGGCGGCGCCCAGGGAGGAGACGGCCGGACACCGGGAGGATCGGTAAGTATGAAGGGGTGGTGGGGGGGTGGATCGGAGCACAGGGGGGGTGATCGGAGCACAGGGGGGGGGGATCTGAGCAAGGAGGGAGCGGACAGCAGGACGGGGGAGCCGGCAGGCGGACGGAGGGGACCAGAGGACTAACGGAGCACTGGGGGGGCGATCGGTGGGTGTGGGGGGGGAATTTAGTATTTCCAGCCATGGCCGATGTTATTGCAGCATCGGCCATGGCTGGATTGTAATATTTCACCAGTTTTTTAGGTGAAATATTACAAATCGCTCTGATTGGCAGTTTCACTTTCAACAGCCAATCAGAGCGATCGTAGCCACGGGGGGGTGAAGCCACCCCCCCTGGGCTGAAGCACCACTCCCCCTCTCCCTGCAGATCGGGTAAAATAGGAGTTAACCCCTTCACCCGATCTGCAGGGACGCGATCATTCCATGACGCATACGCTGCGTCATAGGTCGTTTTGGCACCGACTTTCATGACGCAGCGTATGCGTCAAAGGTCGTTAAGGGGTTAATATGAAAGGGGTTGTCTGGCCTTAGGCTACAAGTCTGCAGTCACTCTATGTGACTGCAGACTTGTGAATCCTCACCTTGCACAATGTGAGGATTCTCCGGTGCTGGCGCCAGGAGCGGTAGATCATGTGACCACAAGTGTGTGATTTGCACACTTCCTGCCACATTCCGACTAGACTGTGTCTAGCAGTGCTTAATACACTTGTATTGAGTGAGGCCGTGACCATCTAGTCGGCAGGTGACAGTAAGTACGGAAATCACATATTTGCGCTCACGTGCCTGCTGCTCCCGATTCTGGTACCGAATATTCCTGAAAGCACATTAAGTGAGGATTCACAAGTCTGCAGTCACAGAGTGACTACAGACTTGTAGGCTAAGGCTGGACAACCCCTTTAAGCTATTTCCAGAGGAAATCCACCTTAAAAGGAATGTGAATGGTGCTTGATATAACAAATCATTATGTAATAGAGTGTTGTATGATGGCTTGGTACAATTTGGAGGTTTTATGGGAACTGTGATACTGCTGTGTGCATGATGCCCAATGGTGGCCGTGACTGTTGGGGTGTTATTATGTCTGGTAATGGCTTATATTACAAAGTTTTGCAATTCTACACAAACATTGAATAGTGTAAATACTGTTTATAAAATATTAATGCAAAACTGCCTATATCTGCACAGAAATAGCATATCACGTGAATGTAATTGCAGTAATACACGAGTGCAGGGTCCCTCGGATTAGCCCGTATTTGTATTGTTCCCTTCATATATTTTCCCGTCCGCCTGTACTATAGCATATGGAGGGTAAATACATGTTTGTATACTAAAACCACCAAATAGCAATCTACAGGACTTCAAAAACACAATCACATTGCATTTCAGTGTAGACAAATGGATATTGTGCTGACACCCACTCACAACGTACATAGCGAGCACAAACCCATTAGCGACGGTAGATTTGAATGTGGTCCAGTTTACTGCTTAACATGAAATTGAGGTAAATCCAATGATTTCATTTTTAATAATGTAAATGTAATTTGTTCAGTCTATATTGACACAAAAGGAAATATTTGGATGGTGATCAGTTTTGGGGATTTCTACATATAATTATTTTAAGCTACTCAGCCTAGTGTGTGTGTCCTATTAATACGAAGCCAAACTGCCAGCAGGGGAGAGCTGCATCCAGTCCAGAAGCTAAATGACTCACTGAAAATCAATCTGTTTTCCCCTCTGCCTCTGGGTTTTCTTTGGGTTCTGTCCTGACTTTCCTCCAGTCATAACGAGAGCTTAAGGCTTAATGCATCTTTTGGTATGGCTGCCGTCTGTCTTTCCAACTTGGTTCTGTTCACCACAGGCATAGATGAATTGGGAGCAACTGGACTCTGGTGTCTGACCCTCACACGTTCCCCCACAGATCGGGGCTTGATGGAATAAGAGGAGATCCTGGCTTTGCTGTATTGGTCGCAGCAGTACCAAAGCAAACTCCTGTAGAAAAGTAATGAATAGAAAGAAATTACATTCATTTAAGGGATTATTAAAATACTGTTAATGAGACAGAATAATGAAAAATTAATAACCATCATTCATCAACAGACTTCACAGATCAAAATAAAGTTAGACAATTAGTGTCTTACAATCAAAAATTATCTTTTGCAATAAAACTTTGCCTGATACATCTAAACTGTTATTCAGATAAGTGAATGATAGACAGATTTCAGAATCCATATTCCAGTTCTAAAAGACAAGTGCAGCGCCCCAGAGTCCTGGTCGTTGCAGTAATGTCGCTCTTCCACCAGGTGGAGTGATGTTACGTCAGATGGTACTAAAGGAGTTCACCTTGCCAGGTATCACAGTCACACACTACACTTCACACTCCAGTCCACCAGGGGCAGCAAAGCTTCTATCTACTAGGGCACTCCTCACACACGGGTAAAACTGGTGGGTTGGATAGGAAGTGGGAGAGAAGGAGACGGGGCTTCGACCAGATAACATCGAGGGAGAAGCAGCCTGGGTTTGACCCAGAGAGGTCCTGTCAGGGGTGGGATCCTGACAGAGGCCTAGCAAGAGATAGAACGTTACGGAGCTGCGCCTGCACATCATTGCGGCAGCATCCTAAGAAAGGACACGAAGCGAAGTATATTGTGGAGAGTGAGAACCGAAGTCACAGCACAAGGAGTTAATACCGGGAGGAATCCTGCCCCGAGATCGGCAGCCTCCTTCCGAGGTGCATAGCCGGTGGCCGGAACACCGAGGGAGTACTGACTCTACGCATTACTCCAGACAATGGCAGGACAGTCAATTCCAAGTTGGCTGCCCGACCTAAATACCTAAGAAGACACAGAGGCAATTGTGGGAGAGGGGCATCTCTAGGGCCCCTATAAATTAACTCCAGGCCTACCCTGTCATACAGGTTGTCCTATCCATATCATCTGGGGGACAGAGAGAGAACATCAGAAACATCTACAAAGGTTGTGAGGACTTTCCCGTGGTGCTCAGCAGGGAGGTACTACAACACACAGGCGCTAGTAGGAAGGCTACTGATTTCCTCCTGGCTAAGGGAACTCTGGATGTGCCTTCGGACCGGCCGGACTCAGCCAGCCCTGTGAGCGGTACTCTGGACTGCGGATGCTGAAGTCTTCAGTAAAAGGTAAAGAGACTGCAACCTTTGTGTCCTTGTTATTCATCGCGCCTTACAACGTCCACTATCACCATCTGCAGGGAAGCCCTGGGGACATACTTCACCTGTGGGAAAGTGTACCATCTAGCTGCCATTCCATCACCCCAGCGGACCCCTAGCAGCGTCGGTCATCCTGACCAAACACCACAGGTGGCGTCACGAACACTTGACAAACTATCACCTTTAATTGGGCACCCCTCAGCAGGGCCACGGACTAGGTCGGGCCACCGTGACATCCCCAGAACCGAGACCGAGGGACCCGGTGCCGAGTACCCCATTGCCCTGTGCCTGGGGGCGATCCACAAACACATGACAATTCTACGATACTTATCTCTACAGAACCTTCCAAATGGCTCCAAGAAAACAGGGAGACTTATCAAAACCCCATAAGGGTTGGCAAATTTCCAGAGTTCCATGAAAGTTCCCGAAAAGAGGAGCTTCTGTAAGGTTTATTATGGGAAAGGGAAATAATTACAAAAATGTGATCCGAAATCAGGTGCCTCCTTGATAGCCTTCACAGAGTAAGGCGTCATTCAGATGTCGGATTTTTGCGCACGTGTGCAATCTGTGTTTTTAACGGATAGCACTCATACTCATCATATTCTATGGGACCATACTCATGCCCTATTTTTTCATTGGATTGAGTGTGCCACGACATAGCTGTCGGTTGACCTGGGACCAGGGGCTCCTTCCCTGTCACTGACAATAGGGGGCACCCTACCTCACCCTATTCCCCGGGATACTTCTGAAAGTGAAGAAGCCAGGGCAACCAACCTTGCCTTATCTCCTGAGTTAGCCCTCTTTTCTCTTCACCCACCCAGGGAAGAGGGGTGCTACTTTGCACCGCAGTACATCAACCAGGCAAACTTTACTACACAAATGAGGGTAAACTGAAAACACCAGGCATACAAAATATCCACTCACATATAACACAATGCACCAGGGAGTGGAGGTAGGGTAATTAACCAAAGTAGAGGAGTGAAGGGAATTACCACACTTACAAACCATGCAAGAGTCACAGATAACTCCTTCAGAACTCCTTCCCATATGAACTCCTGTCCTCCTAAGCCATGCAGCAAATGCTAGCTCTGACATGAATTTGAATCAAGAGCCAGATTATAAAGGGAATTATAAAGGGATTATAAAGGCTAACTGAGCTCAGCTGAGAGCTCAAGGTTTTTCAAGATGGCCGATTAACCCCTGTTCTGTCAAAAGGAATAAACACCATTAAAATGAAGGAGAAGTGCTTCTTCTCAACGTAGGAGTAGGAGCAATCAGATGTCGAGTTCTTCTGGCTCCTCTCTGTTGCGGAAACCCCATGTGTTATGGACCTGGTGGTTAGGAGCACCCGAAAGGACCTGATGGTTAAAACAGAAAACCTGGGACAAGCTCTAAGGAGGTGGAAACTCTACTGACCGCAATCCTAATCCTATCATAAACACTAGAAATAGCCGTGGAGTGTGCCTAACTCTCCCTAGATGCCTCTACACAGCCTAAGAGCTAACTACCCCTAAAGATAGAAATAGCAGCCTACCTTGCCTCAGAGAAATTCCCCAAAGTAAAGGTAACCTCCACAAATATTGACTGTGAGTTAAGAGGGAAGTAACAAACACAGGAATGAAACAGATTTTAGCAAAGGAGGCCGAATCTTCTCTAGAAAGACAGAGGATAGCAAAGGGAACTATGTGGTCAGTATAAAAAACTACAAAAACCACGCAGAGTGTGCAAAAAGACCTCCACACCGACTCACGGTGTGGAGGTGCAGCTCTGCACCCCCAGAGCTTCCAGCTAGCAAGGAAATATCATAATAGCAAGCTGGACTAGAAACATTGCATGTACTGAGAAATATATTCAAAAACCAATAAACAGCAAATGAACTAGCAGGGACTTAGCTTCTGCTGGAGTAGACAGGTCAACTGAGAAATCCAAGAGAGATCTGAACTAGTACTGAGACATTGACAGCTGGCATGAACTAACGACCTGGGCAGAGTTAAATAGGGAAGCCAGCAGAAGCAATAAGGGAGGGCAGCTGAGAAAGCCAACCTCAAAGACCAGCAGTTCCACTCAAAGCCACCAGAGGGTGTCCAAGAACAGAACTCACCAAAGTACCATTCACGACCACAGGAGGGAGCCCGAGAACGGAATTCACAACAGTACCCCCCCCTTGAGGAGGGGTCACCGAACCCTCACCAGAGCCCCCAGGCCGATCAGGACGAGCCAAATGAAAGGCACGAACCAAATAGGCAGCATGGACATCGGAGGCAACAACCCAGGAATTATCCTCCTGACCATAGCCCTTCCATTTAACCAGGTACTGAAGCTTCCGTCTCGAAATACGAGAATCCAAAATCTTCTCCACCACATACTCCAACTCCCCCTCAACCAACACCGGAGCAGGAGGATCAACGGAGGGAACCATAGGCGCCACATATCTCCGCAACAACGACCTATGGAACACATTATGGATGGCAAAAGAAGCTGGAAGGGCCAAACGAAATGACACAGGATTGATAATTTCAGAAATCTTATAAGGACCAATGAAACGAGGCTTGAACTTAGGAGAAGAAACCTTCATAGGAACATAACGAGAAGACAACCAAACCAAATCCCCAACACGAAGTCGGGGACCAACACAGCGACGGCGGTTAGCAAAGCGTTGCGCCTTCTCCTGAGACAACGTCAAATTGTCCACCACGTGAGTCCAAATTTGCTGCAACCTGTCCACCACAGAATCTACACCAGGACAGTCAGAAGGCTCAACCTGCCCTGAAGAAAAACGAGGATGAAAACCAGAATTACAAAAAAAAGGCAAAACCAAAGTAGCAGAACTAGCCCGATTATTAAGGGCGAACTCGGCCAATGGCAAGAATGTCACCCAATCATCCTGATCAGCAGAAACAAAGCATCTCAGATAGGTTTCCAAGGTCTGATTGGTTCATTCGGTTTGGCCATTTGTCTGAGGATGGAACGCTGAAGAAAAAGACAAATCAATGCCCATCTTAGCACAAAAGGACCGCCAAAACCTAGAAACAAACTGGGAACCTCTGTCCGACACAATGCTCTCCTGAATGCCATGCAAACGAACCACATGCTGAAAAAATAATGGAACCAAATCAGAGGAGGAAGGCAATTTAGGCAAGGGTACCAAATGGACCATCTTAGAAAACCGATCACAAACCACCCAGATGACAGACATAATTTGAGAGACAGGAAGATCAGAAATAAAATCCATGGAAATATGCGTCCAGGGCCTCTTCGGGACAGGTAAAGGCAAAAGCAACCCACTGGCACGAGAACAGCAAGGTTTGGCCCGAGCACAAGTCCCACAGGACTGCACAAAAGAACGCACATCCCTTGACAAGGAAGGCCACCAAAAGGACCTAGCAACCAAATCTCTGGTACCAAAAATCCCAGGATGACCAGCCAACACTGAACAATGAACCTCAGAAATAACCCTACTAGTCCATCTATCAGGGACAAACAGTTTCTCCACTGGACAGCGGTCAGGTCTATCAGCCTGAAACTCCTGCAGCACCCACCGCAAATCAGGGGAGATAGCAGACAGAATCACCCCCTCTTTGAGAATACCAGCCGGCTCAGGGACTCCCGGAGAATCAGGCAAAAAACTCCTAGAAAGGGCATCAGCCTTCACATTCTTAGATCCCGGAAGGTATGAGACCACAAAATCGAAACGGGAGAAAAACAGTGACCATCGAGCCTGTCTAGGATTCAACCGCTTGGCGGACTCGAGGTATGTCAGATTCTTGTGATCAGTCAGGACCACCACGCGATGTTTGGCTCCCTCAAGCCAATGTCGCCACTCCTCGAATGCCCACTTCATAGCCAACAACTCCCGATTGCCGACATCATAATTACGCTCAGCAGGCGAAAACTTTCTAGAAAAGAAAGCACATGGCTTCATCAAAGAGCCATCAGAACTTCTCTGAGACAAAACAGCCCCTGCCCCAATCTCAGAAGCATCAACCTCGACCTGAAAAGGGAGCAAACATCTGGCTGACGCAAAACAGGGGCCGAAGTAAAACAACGTTCAAGCTCCTGAAAAGCCTCAACGGCCGCAGGGGACCAATTCACCACATCAGCGCATTTCTTCGTCAAATCAGTCAAAGGCTTAACCACACTAGAAAAATTAGCGATAAAGCGACGGTAAAAATTAGCAAAGCCCAGGAACTTCTGAAGACTCTTCACAGATGTAGGTTGAGTCCAATCATAAATGGCCTGAACTTTAACAGGGTCCATCTCGATAGTAGAAGGGGAAAAAATGAAGCCCAAAAAGGAAACCTTCTGAACTCCAAAGAGGCATTT